>NC_048596.1:199086347-199288009 GCF_003668045.3 Cricetulus griseus | reverse complement strand
TCTCACACACACACACACACACACACACACACACTCTCACACTCACTCCATTTCAGCAGTGGCACGTTATCTGGGCATGTGCAGTCTATCCCATTATGACCATCTCCTTTGCCCTTCTCCATATCCAGAGCTGCTGGAACTGTGGACGCAAAGCCAGTGAGACTTGTAGTGGCTGTAATGCAGCACGCTACTGCGGGTCCTTTTGTCAGCACAAAGACTGGGAGAAGCACCATCACGTATGCGGCCAGAGTCTGCAGGGCCCCGCAGCTGCAGTGGCTGACCCACTGCCTGGACAGCCTGATGCTACTGCTAGCCCCAGTGAAGCCGGCTCAGCAGGGCCCTCTCGCCCCTGCTCTCCGGGCCCACCAGGCCCACTGGACGCTTCTGTGCCCCGCTGACCTCCAGATCTGATGCCCAGCCCATGGACGCCATGCCCTGCCAATCTCCTGGCCCCACCTTGGCCCACTAGATGCCTGGAGCTGGCCAGGTGGAGTCACTGCTGCTACTGCTTCTCTCCAAAAGAAAACACAGATCCAACAAAACTGCATCCATGCAGCCTCAGCTACCTGACAAGGTCTTGCCAGGACCTCCTACAGCCTCTCTTCACAAGCATCCTCAGATATCACTGCGGAGCTACAGACAGTGGCGCTGACAGAGTATGGCCAGCTCTGCCACTGTCTGTCCCCTCTGTGTCTGTCTCTCTGTTACTGTCTATCTCTGTTACTGCCTCTTTGTGTTTCTTGATATCTTGGTCTCCCTCTGTTTCCCAGCCCTGACTCTCCCTGTGTCTCTGATCCTCTGTCTTTGTCTCTGAAGCCCACATGCTTTCTCTGTAATCAGAGAAACCTAATTGGTGGCTTTTATTTTCAGTGAAGAACTTTTGAAGATTTTGTTTTGTTTTGTTGGCAAACAAAGCTACTTAGAAACGGTCAAAGAACTGTGGGGTTCTCCCCATTCCTTATTAGAAAAGGAAGAAACTGTGATTTTTCTATCCAGAGCTGCTGCCTCACCCAGACAACCCCAGGGGGATTGGCGCATGCAGCAGAGATGGTGAGAACAATTTCAATTTCCAACTCAAGAAGCATTTTTTTGTTTCAGGTTTTATTTTTTTTTTAATGTCAAAGTCTTTGGCTTTAAGTGAAAAAAAATCCAAAAAATTATCTTTTTTTTTTTTTAAGCAAAGGAAACATACCTGTAAACTACCTTGCCAGCTAGCCAGCCAAGGATGCCAGACACACCTCGCTCCAAAGGAAATCCAAAAAGCATACTCAAGAAATCAAAATCCAAAATTTATTTTTATCACTGCCAAAGTATTTTTTCATGGTCTTTCCATTCCTGGGTTTGTTTAGATGTTGATCTTTTATTTTGGTTTTGATTTTGTCAGGGGGTGTTGGGTCACTGGGATTTGGTGGGTGGGCCAAGAAGAAACCTTTCGTTCCTTTTTGACTGGTGGTCAGCATCCTTGCTGGGCAAAGGGGTCAGTAGCAAGGCCACATGACCCTCAGCACCATATCCAGAAGCCCCAGTCAGCATGAGCCTGAGTGTTGTGTGCCCTAGGGCCATGTCTACGTGACCCTATATGCAATGAAGACACACCTCCACCTGTCCTCACACCTTCTGTGACTTCTCATAATTCATTTTCCACCTGTGGAAAAAAAAGTGCTAAAGTGTTCTTCCCAGAGAGAGCACAATTCCTAAATGAAACTGTGACAATCTTTTGGGTTGATTCTTGACTGCTTTTGAAAGCTTAAGGAGACAGCGAATCACGCTTTCTTGGTTTTCCCTCCTCTACCTCTCTGCTCTCCCATCCCACCCACCTCCATCGCAGCCCTATATCCCCATCCCCAGTGTCTTGCTGTGGCTACCGTCATTTCTTTCAAACTTTTACAGAAAACAAAAACAGGAAAAAAAAAAAAAACACAAAAGCCAGCAGCCACTCTCACCTCACCTGGAAGACTCAAGCCCAGCTGTACATACCCCTGTGTTGCAACCCAATGTTCGTCTCCAGCCCTGGGAGTGACGGTGATGCTTGCCCACCTGCACTCCAGCCCTTGCCCACCCTGCCCTTCACCCGCTCAACTCCCTCAAGGATTCAAGGAGGAAATGAAGGAAGGAGGCTCATGCCTGAACCAAACAGAAAGACAGCAGACACAGTCCAGGTCTGCGCCTATGTGTGTGGCTGCAGTAAGCTGCAGGCCTAGCGTGCAATATGGGGGAATTACTCCTGAACCCTGGGCCCAAGGGGGCCCTGCCCAGAGCAAGGTGTGCAGCGTGTGTTAATGTGAATGTAAATAGTCTCCACAGAGGTCCCAACCACAGCATCAGTACCGAGGAGATGTTTGCCAAATAAAAAGAAATTAAGACAAACCACAAAAGTATGTGAAATTTAGGAAACACTTTGGAAGGAATCTGAGCTGTGGTCCTATGGGCTTTTTTGGTGGCTGGTATTTCTTCACAACTGTAAAATTCATTCTTTAAGAGAACATTATATGGAAGGATCCTGTTAGGCACCATCAACCTGGTGCTACCCTGAATGGAGCCTGACAGCAACCCTCACTCTGAAGGCCAAGGTAGATCTCATCCTCTGGAAGGTTCCCAAGGCCACAGCCCTCCAAGTCCACAGAGATGTATTGTTGTGGGTTTCAGAGAAACAGGACACATGGCGGCTTCCTGCCCTTCCTTCTAGTGGACCAGTTGCCCTGAGCGTCTGCCTACGAACACTGAGTCTGTGCGCTGGTAGAGACCTGTCTCCTGTCACGGGAAGCATCACTGGATTCCATTCCCAGATGCACCTCATGCAGTGCTGCTTGTCTCTGTTACCCACAGCATGCAGCATCCTTGGCCCTTCCAGGAGGGCAAGCCAGTAGCCACTCATAGGAAAAAGCTCTGGGTGAGCATGCTTGTGGGGGAAAATAAAGCTAGGCCCTCAGATTGTGCTTACGAGCCGTATAGTCTCTAGAGGTCTGGGCCAGGAGTCCTGAGGTGGCTTCCCTGATGAAGCACGTCCCTGGTGTCAGGACTTGAGAGGGCCTGCACATATGTGGTCCAGCCATTCTGAGGTAGGTCACAGAGGGTCCCTTACCTGAAGGCCCACCAGTTTGCTTTAGCTCCACATACCTCCTTCCCTACCCTTATCTACCTTTTAGGGACAAGAAGGCCCAGCAGGGACAACAAAATGCTGCCCAGCCAAATTAGCCTCCAGAACCAGGTTACATATTTAGGGTTCAGCAGAGCCCCCCACCTACACCCTAGCTGTCAGATGCCATTCAACCACAGTGAGTCCCTTGTGCATGAGATTTGGCCAGCAGCTGTAGACACCCAGGATGAGGGGCTGGCCAGCTGATAGGAAGAGCTCAGCAGTCAAGGCAACTGCAGAATCAGGGTGGCCGTAAGGTGTGGTGGGGAGGGCTAAGTGAGGGAACGGGGACTGGAGACAGCAGGAGGGAATCCTAGGCATACTGCTAAATTCTGGCTGGATGTCAGCAGTGTCACCTGAGGCAAGAGGGGTGGGGTGGGGTCCTGAATCAGGTTCGAAGGCCCTGGAAAATCTGTGGGTGCTGTGGTCAGGCTTCAGCCACAAAAAGACCTCACAGCAGAACCAAACAAGCTCAAAGCTTTGGAAAGAACAGGGTCCATGGGTGTTCTTTGTTGGGAGGTATACCCTGGGTGGCCATAACTATAGCATGCCCTTGGTTTCAACCTGTAGAGCCTGAGGCTCTACACAGAGCAGGGGGAGGGTAATACTCCATCCCTGACTCCTGCTGAGAGCCCCTCCTGTTACCTTCTCAGCTCACAAACCATGGACCCAAGAACAACTGCCAAGTCCTGCCTCCTGGTAGCCACAGACAAACATGAACCAAACCCATACGGGGATGTGGCTTTCACAGAGTCTTGCTCCCCAAAACCCCAAATCAAAATGCAACTTTATTTCCTGTTCTGAGGCCAAAGCTAAACCAGGAAGGCTGAGGGCAGAGGGCAGGTGGCAGACAGAACTCTCCAACCCCTAAGGCCTAGCCCAGATCCTGTCTCTTGGCCTTATGACTTCATGTCATGTGTCCTGCCTCTCCTACCCCTCCTCTCATCTCCTTGCCCAACCCTGCCCCAAACTCAGACTGGCCTTTCTCCAGTCTGCTGCCTAAGGGCTGCCCAAGAGGATTCTTTCCAGCTCAGTCCTCACCTGCACAGGAACAGAGGCCAATGGCTCACGTTCCACATATGGTCACAGGTGTATAGGAGCAGGCTGGATTATACCACAGCTTAGTCCTACTGCCTGATTGGTGAGAAGTCCCAGCCCCCACAAGGAGTCAGTCAACAGGGACATCTGTCAGAAGACCTGAAAAGGTCATTGATGATGGAGAAGGACAGAATAGGAGGCAGGGCCATGGGCTATCTCAAAGCCACCATGGACAGAGATCAGGATGGGCCCCAAAGTTCTCTTTTAGTTTCTCCAAATAAATCATTAGGCTGACACCAAAGTATCATCTCTGTCCATTACTGTGCTCCTCAGCCTAACCACACTGGTAGATTGACACTTTCCTGAGTTCATCCTTCTGACTTACTCAGCCATCTTTCTATGAACCCATACACCCCCAACCATTCATCTTCCTCCACCTGCCCTTCCATCTAACTTCCCCATTACCTACCTTGGCCCACCTGCTCTCCCTCTATCATCCATCCATCTGCTTATCTATCTGTCCACACCATCCAAACTGTCTTTATCCCACCATCCCAACATGCCATCCTTGTGTCGGTATGTCTTCCGGTCCCACCCACAGAACCATCCATAGATCCATCTTTCCTATCATCTCCCTACGCACTATCCTCAGAGTAGTATCAGCTTCCTCAGTGTACCAAAGACACTAGGTCCTCCTGCCCTCCACTCTGTTTGCCCTGAACTGGCCAGGGGTGCCCTAAGAATATCCACCCATGAGGCAACACCATGGCCTGTTTTAGACACCTCCAGAAATGAGTTCCAAATGTTCGCAGACATTGTGAACAGATTGAACAAGTTCTTATGGCAGCTGTGACACATCTGGACCTGCTTGGGAAGAAAAGGAGCCAAGAATTGCACTGGGAGAAGGTCTACACACCTACTCAGGAGCTCTGGGATGCTGTGCTAGGCGACCATATTCCCTGAAAGTAGAGGCAGTCCTTGATTCCAGGAGTCTGCCGAGAAGAGGGATCTCTGAAGAGGAGAGCAAGCCAATGCTGGCCTCCCTTGAGACAGTATCACTCTTAGGGCCCTGTTCCTCAGGACACTTGGGTATCATTCCCATCTTGTCAGGATCCCAAGTAGCTGAGAGTTGAACCTATCCAGTCTGCCCCTACTGGATCCACTGATGGTAGGGGGAATTTGCCAGGTGTTTGGGACTATCCACAGGCTCCCCTGATAACTCATTGCTCTTCCTGAAGCTCCTACTATGTAGAGAAGTTTCTGAAATGAGCCTGGGGAGAGACCCCTGGGTTACCATCATGTTGGCAAGAGGAAAAGAAGATAGAGAAACTGGAGGTTCAGGGGAACCATCTACTCTTGTAGACAGCTTACAAAGCTCAGGACAGTCTGTCAACAACGTGCACAAGTCCCCAAATTCTAGAATACTCTATCTTGTTTTCTGTTCCTTTTCTTTCAATTCAGCTGGTCCTTAGAGTAGCAACTCAGACTGGGAAACAGGAATGCAGCATCTGACTCAAAAGTGCAGCCTGCTCACCATATCCTCAAAGGAACAGCACCGGCTCCCACCCAGACAAGGTCCAGCAGCCCTCAGCTCACACCATATCTGGGGTGGGCCAAGGGTCAGGCCAGAGCACAGCCATGCACAAGCCTGCCCAGGAACCATTGCTTTTCATTTCTTTTCCTCCTGCAGGAGTTGGGAGGAAAGTACTGGATGTTTTCTTCATGAAAAGCTGTGGTCCACAGCCCTCCGTGTCTGGGTGCTGTGCCATACCACCCACTGCTACCTTCTGCTGTCCTGTATGTTTGCCCTGTGGGCCATGGACACGCTGATCAGGTTAATCACATCTGTGTAATAAAGTGAACGTTTGCTATGATGGCTTGCTGCGCCTCCAGACCATTGTGCACATGCGATCCCCATGTTGAAAGACCTGATGCACAGACGAGGGTGGATATAGAGTTCAGTTGTACCAGACAAAACTTGGGGTGGACAGAGGAGGGGAACTGTCTGCTCATGTGCTGCTGCTATAGCCTTGGTAAACGGGGTCCATCTTGGAAGGCTGGACCTTAGGGAGTTCTGGAAAATCCTGGACCCCAACTTGACCTATAGCTGACTGGCTCACTATTGGAGCCAAGTTCTTTGAGCTGGTTACATGAGGAAGACAGTGGGACCTGGCTAAGGGAAACACTGAAGGTTTGAGGGACACCGAGGACCTGAAGGGGACACTGGATCTGAGGAAACACTAAAGGGATACTTAAGACCTGAGGGGAAACTCAGCTCCTGAGAGGACACTGAGGGAATTCTAAAGGGCACCCTGAGGGGAAAATCAAGCCTTAAGGGGACACTGGCTCTGAGAAAACACTGAAAGGGTATTTAAAACCTGAGAGAACACTGAGGACCTATGAGTGGCACAGCAGAAAGAACCATCTCTCTGTGCTCCTGTGACAGCTGTGTCTTGGCTAAAGGGAATCCCTCTAGAACCAGATACTGGCCATAGTGCTTCAGGCTGCACTGGTAGCTGCCTGGAGGAAGCGACTGTCATTAATACTGTCCTAACTTGGAACATGGTGTATTTTTGAAGGCATTGTTGGGAAGGCCAGCATGGGGGTAAGCTGTCCCTAGGCCAGGCGCCTGGCTGGAGCCCCACTGGGCCTGGTGTGTCAGCGATCTCAGGATAGCACGAGGGGGAGGAGGATGACAAGGTTTTTCCACTGCCGACACTGAGCTCAGAGGGGAGACTAGCCAGGGACTGGGCTCCATCCAGATGGTCTTGGCTTGGACACAGCCTGCCATGTCCTATCTCCCACATGGAAGTACAGGAAAGACCCAGACAGGACCCAACAGAGCTTCACACAAAGAGGTGGAGGACATGTAGGAGGACAACAGCGGCCACTTGTCTATCCCTGTCCAGCTCGTCCTGTCTGACCAGCTTGTCCTCTGTGTAGACATGGATGCTGCCTCTGAGTAGCCCTGGCCTGCCAGGAAAGACCTAGGGAAGTAACCGAAGCAGGACTGGGAAGAGGCCAGTAGCCACTCAGTCTCTGGTCAGGACTACTTTATCTCAGGTCATGTGACTATCCCACACAGTCCTTCCCTTATGAGGCATGGAGGTCATGGCAATTTTTATTATTGTTGAGTTGTTTATGACAGAGCCTCACTCTGGAGCCCAAGATGGCCTTGAACTTGTGATCTTCCTGCCCCAGAGGCCCAAGTGCTGAGTACAGGTATGAGCCATCGCATGAGGCATGATAGTTTTCAGCCACTTTGTAGAACAGAATGAGCACATAAGAACTCAGGTTAGGAGTCAGAAGCCCAGTTTCCGGGGGGCTGCAAGAGCCACAGCTACCCCCACCTCAGCCCACCCAAGAATGTGGGAGGTATCAACAACCAAGCTCCACATATTCAGTGTAGCTCACTAAAACTATCTTCTACTCCAGCCCAGATTCTAAGAAAGACCCCATTGGCTAACCTGGGGGCAGGGTCACAGAAGTGTGGCTGTGGATCTGAGGACATAGAGTCACCTGAAGGTCCCTGTGGAAATCTCAGTGCTATAGTAACATGCACAGTATGAGGCTCAGAAGAATAGCCTCAGGCAGCATTGGGACCTATGTCTAGCTAAAAGCCAGGAATAGATCTGCCCCTCTGCTGGAAGCCCCAGGAAGGAGTCAATGGATGCAGGCTGGCAACAGTACTGTAGGGTGAGGGCAGAAAGACAACAACAGATGAGCAGGGCTGAAAACCACTGGACCAGTCTGCCAAGTACCCACCATCCAATTTGTACAGTTCAGTCTGAGCCTCTCTTATAGCAAAAGGAATTGTCTAAATAGTGTCTGAGTTTAATAGGCTCCCATCTATTAAATTATGCATAGTGGGGAGGGAAGAGTCTTTGAGAAACTCATAGTTAGAACAGAATATGGAACCCTAATCTGGATAAGCCCAAGCCTGACCTCTTAGCCCTTCAGGGACCCTTGTTCCAACTGACCCAGTGTATCCAGACACCCACAGTGCCACCTCTCCCTGAAATCAGTCCTTTTCACAACTATAATTGGGTAACTTGACCCAGATCTGATTAATTAGGGCCTATTGTCAGAAGTGTGGTTATGGCATGCTGCATACAACACACCAAGGAAGACTGAACCCAGTTCATGTAAATACCACCCTGCCCTACCCACTTTGGACTCATCTACTCTTTTAAGGGTTTTTTTGGGGGGGTTGTTTTTTTGAGACAAGGATTCTTTGTGTAGTCTTGACTGACCTGGAACTAGCTCTGTAGCCCAGGCTGGCCTCAAACTCATCTGCCTGCCTCTGCCTCCTGAGTGCTGGGTTTAAAGGTATACGCCACCACCATCTGCCCTCTTCGGAGTTTTCGGAGTACAGCTGGTGAGGAAGACAGAGAGGAGATCTACAACCTTTGACCCTCTCGTCAGCAACTTGGCCCAATCTGGGAGGCCTTCCTATGTCCTTTAGTGGAAGCAGCTGGTCAGGATGAGGACTTAAAAGGGAGGGCTCCAAGGCAGATGCAGCTGAGGAGGTGAGCAGACCTGAAGAGGCAAGGTTTGCCCAGGTTCGCCCAGGTTCGCCCAGGTTCGCCCAGGTTCGCCCAGGTTCGTCCAGCCCGCCCTTTTTGCGTACCCATGTGGCCCTTCCTGAACAATGATCTCTTCCCACCCCCCACTGAAGCCTGGCTCCAAAAAGTCTCCTCAGATCCTGAAGCCCAAGGTTGGGGGGCCTGGGGCAAGACTGAAAAGACACCTTTGGGGCCAGGGACTGGGAGTGGAACAGAGAGTGATGAGGAAGTTGAGGAAAATGAGAAAGATGCAGGCTTCCTGCTGTCCTTGCTGGAGCAAGAAAACCTGGCCAAGTCTCCAGGATACAACCAGGTAGCACCCTGTCCTGATCCATGGAGGCAGGTGTGGACCTGGGCATGGGGTGAGGGGACAGCTGACTGGGAGGTGGAAGGGCCAATGCTCCCTCCCATGTGCAATGAAGTCAGTGCTGCAGACCACAGGGCCCTCTCTGACTTGGGGGAGGTGTCCTGGGATGGAGGTGTCAGGGGCTTCTGGGGACTGAGCCCCTAATTACTGAGCTACAGGAAGCACAGGGTGACCTAGGTCATTCCTTAGTAGCCATGACTCTTCTGGGGCTGGCTGGCCACACCTGCCCTCCATCCTAGAGGGGCTTGCAGGTCACCTCTCCCAAGCTTACTGTGGGATAACCAGCAGGAGTTGGAGGCCATCAAACTGAAGCTGTGGGCCATGGAGCATGCTGAGACCCTGCCGGAGCAACCTTATGTACAAAGAAAGGCCACCGAGGAAAAGGGGGCTGAGGTCGGACAGCTGCTGAGCCCTGAGATCATGGGTAGGAACCTGGGACCCTTGCTGCTTCTCCCCCCAGATGGTGGACAACTGTCCTCCCAAGTCCTTGACCACTCAGCTAAGACTCTAAACCCCACGCGCTCTCAGTGGAGAAGTACTCAGCATGGACTCTATGTGAGGACTATTGAGGGGGCATTCTGGATCACCCCACAGCATCAGGCCTTGCTAACCCAAAATGTAACCTTGGAAGCCTGGGGTGACCTTCCCTGGGATCATGAGGAATGGGCTCCTCAATGAGTTCCTCCTGCTGGTCCTGAGGTTCTCTCTCTACAGGCTGCTTCTTCCCTGGGACCCCCAAGGAAAAGGTGGAGGCTGACCACAGATCTGTCTATGTGGGCAATGTGAGTAGCAGATAGGACAGGGGCATCTGGCTCCAATTAGGACATTCAGCTGGGTAGACACAGCAACATCCTGGATGGGGCTGGCTAGGAGCTTGAGGCAGGAAGCTATAGGGTTGTAAACTCAAGTGTCTCCAAGGCCAGAAAGAAGGGGCAGGTCTGATGCTAGTTGCAGCAGAGGAAAGGGTGGGCTGTAGCTCTTGGGCAAAACCCATGGAAGCAAATAGTGGCCAGTCCTTAACCATTCAGCTGAAGCTGAGGTCAAGAATTCTGGTTTCTCAACATGTGCTAAAACTGGGAGTTGCATGAGATTTACTGGTCCACACACATGGCATAAGCCAATGCTTGGGACACAACCAGCTGTCCACATAGGAAGCCCTTGACTGGCTCTCAGCAGTCAACCCAGGAAAGGAATGGATAAAGCCTCAGCCCATTCCAAGTCAGGGGCCAACCAACCTTGGGGATTGGATCCCTCTAACCCTCTGCAAGAGGTAGATAGGGAGAGCCCAGCACTTAAAGCAGGTGCCCTTTCTGAGAGCAGGTGGATTATGGAGGCTCGGCTGCTGAGCTGAGGGCCTACTTCAGCCCCTGCGGGGAGATTCACCGGGTCACCATCCTGTGCGACAAGTTCTCTGGACACCCAAAAGGGTCAGTGTGGGGCTATAGCAGTCTGGGCAGTGAGGATGGGACTGACCCCTCATTTCCTGCCCCATCATCCCCCATCTCTATTCTCCCCCAGGTATGCTTATATAGAGTTTGCTTCCCAGAACTCTGTCCAGGCTGCTGTGGAGCTGGATGAGAGCACTTTCCGAGGTCGGGTCATCAAGGTATGTTTCCCCAGCTGTCTCCATGCCCCTGTGAACCACCACTGAGCCTTGCTTGCACATTAACTCACAAATTCCTCAACAGGCTCAGAGAGGTAAGAGTACCTGCCCCAGGACACATAACTACCCAGCCTAACCTTTTGGGTATCTTAGTTAGGTTGGCACTGGTCAGAGTTAGGGCATGATGGAAACCCTCAGACCTAGGGTGAGGCTTGGTGTAGGTGTGGCTAGGGCAGAAGAATCAGATTCCTCTGCCGGAGGCTGCTGGCCATGACCAGGCATGCCATGTGATCACAGCTGCATCCAAGTGAAGGTGGATGGTACCTCCAGGTCAGGAACCCCAAGCCTTGGTCTCAGCCTGGACTCTGGCTTCAGGCCACCACAGCAAGAAGGGTACAGAACAGTGTCTTGGACCATAGCATGGGTTCCTTCTGTCCAGGTACTTCCCAAAAGAACGAACTTCCCAGGAATCAGCTCCACAGATCGTGGTGGGCTGAGGACACACTTGGGCAGCAGGGCCCAGCCCTTCCTACACAGTAGCCTTCATCGAAGACCTCGGTTCAGACCCCATGGACAGAGCCGGTAAGTGGGCCCAAGTGGGGTCTGAGTCTGGAGACCTGAGTGGTGACAGGGTTTCTGGAGCCTATAGCCAATCTGTACAGCATTATGCTAAGAGAGTACTGCTCTTCCCTCACGTGAGCCTTAACTGGCCAGGGCACTTGGGAAGGGGTTCAGTCAGGGTTCATGGTTTCTAACAGCCTGGACAGGCCCTGTGAAACCTCCCTACCTGATGGGGATACTCCTTCCTAGTCACTAGGCCTCTGCAGGTGACATGCCATCCCTGCCATGGAGGGTGGGAATCACAGCAGGCTCCTCTGGCCTGAAGTACAAGTAAGGCTGGAGCTGAGCCCACGGGCTTCCTCCTCCCCTGGAAGCACCCCCTCAAGAGAGGAGGAAGTCTGAGGTGCCGCCCGCAGTCCCCAAGCAGCTTGATGGTGGTTTTTAAACACTTACCTAGGTGTCCTCGAGGCCTATCCCCTCTGAAGGCAACTTAGCTGCCTTTGTCCCCCCTCCCTCTCTGCAGGGGCCGTGGACGGTTCTCACCATGGTTTTCACCATACTGAAAGATGTCCCAGTTTTTAAAGTGGCCCCGGGAGCTGGGTCAGGAGTAAACAGCAGTCTGCCCACCTACTCCAAACTGGTCTTCAAGTCTGGCAACCCACAAGGGGCTTTTAAAAGGCCTAGACCCCCAGGTCACAATAGGAAGGCACAGGGCAAGGAGATGCAGAGGGTAGGAATGGAAGGGAGAGCCCAGGAGAAGCTGGGATTGGCATACTCAAGTACTTTTAAAGAAAAATAAGACATGTGTGTTAATAGTAAAGCATAAATTATTAAACTTGACTATTTTAAGAGCATGTAACAAGTCTCATTTCTTGATCCTCCCTCGGACACAGATTTACACTGCACCTTTTTTCATGGAGCTCCAGAGAGAGTAGTAAATATGATATGACCATGAGTCCAGAAAACAGGCCTCTTGCTCTGCCTTATGATTCAATAGACAGTGAGCAGAATTCTGCCTCCATGAACCAAGTTGGCTCTCTAGACATACCTGGACTTCACCCCCATCCTCCCTGGAGGGTGTCTGAACTGTTCAGTTCAGGAAGCAGAGGTGGAGCCTTTGTTCTAAACTGTGTGTGTGTGTGTGTGTGTGTGTGTGTGTGTGTGTGTGTGTGTGTGTGTGTGTGTGTGTGTGTAGCAAAGACAGGCTGCCCTGAGCTGCCACTGTACTAAGCAGGAAGAGATTTGCCCAATGCAAACACTGTGTGCACTCACCACCATTCCTTGCCTGTGCTCACTTCATTAATTCTTTAAGCCCCAGCAGAGCTGCTAAGTAAACCACCCCCAGCACCAGACTGCTCTGGGGACAGCTGCTGCCCTTCTCTAGACGCCATCAATGCTTGATCTCCCAAGCCACATTCACATGCCCCTTGCCCTTAATGGAGTGGATGATGCCCCCCAAAATGGGACCACATCTTCACCTCCAAAGTCGGAAAGCAGCCTGTGACCTTATTTGAAAAAGGGTCTCTGAAGACATATAAGAATTAACTCCAGAACCAGGCATAGTGGTGCACTCCTTTAATCCCAGCACTTGGGAGAAAGAGACAGGCAGATCTCAGTTCAAGGACAGCCTTGTCTACAGAGTGAATTCCAGGACAACCAGAGCTACACAGAATGGCCCCATCTCAAAAAAAAAAAAAAAAGATAAATAGATTGATTTATATATCTATCAGAGTATCCCAGACTGCCAGTGGACCACAAACCCAACAGTAGGTGAGGCATGAGACAAAGATATGAAGGCAAAGAAGAAAGGCAATGCCTGAAACGAGACCTTGCAATGAGGCTTGAAAGTCAAAGGTCTGAGTTGCTGCCACTCCAGGAGCTGGCTAAGCCTGAAGTAGATTCTCTCTGGGTCTGCAGGAAGCAGCCCTACCTCCAGCCACTGTGTCAATGGCCAAGTCTGTTTGTGGCAGCTTTAGGGTAGCCCCTTGAGCCTGAGCAGCCTTATTCACCTCTGGAAGTGACTGGTTCTGTCCTAACCAGCCAGGGGTGAATGCCACCCAGGGGGCAAATGGTGAGCAGCAAATCTGCGCTAGGGTGGCCTTGGGGGACTCAGTATCAGTATCAGTGACCTGGCAGGGCTTCTCCAAGTATGAAGCCAGCTCCTCATCACATTCCAGCCTCAGGATGGCCAAGTCGCTGGCCCTGGTCTCCTGGCAAGATATTTGCTCCTGCTTTCCCTGAATCTTAGGCATCTCCAACCAAGGGGATGGCTTTGGTCTTGACATGTTGCTATCACCTCAGCTCGGTGGCTCCTGGTCCTCTTATATATATAGCAAGTTCTCTTCTTCAGAGGAGCCCAGGGAATCTTCCTTTCTGATGGACTCAAGTATGTCTGGGCCAAGGACAGAATGCTGATGTACAAACAACCCTCAGCATGGAATCTACACAGTGGTGAGGACCCCACCAGCACTGTAGCCCCCTGCCATGTGCATGGCCAGTGTCAGTCCACAGCTTCCTCTTCCAGTGTAGGGCGGCCAGGCTGCCCTGGCCCCAGGTCTGCAAAAGGACAGTACCAGAAGGTACCAAAAAGGAAGACAAGCAGCTGATGGCCCCACAGACTACCTGCAGTAAGTCACCAACTCATCAGAACTGTCATCTTGGCCCCAGGGTGGAAAGCCTGCTTCATAAAAGGCAGGTATTGACTGTGGTCTCCAAGGCCAGCCTCAGGATGAAACTCACCTGCAAGTCTGAAGGCCACATCAAGGCAAGCAGATGACACTATAAGCTTTGTTTGCCAGAGCTTGATAGTGAGAAGACTTCCTAGTGCATGCACATAGTGCACACAAATAGCACACTTTACCATCTGACTATACCTGTCAGAAAACCCAAACAGCAGCAGCTTAAACAGAGAGAGCTATATTTTATTTTCACATATGAAAAGCTGATGTGAACAGTCCAGGGCCAGCCCATCAGCCCAGACTCAGGCTCCGTTCTGCTCTGTCCTCATATCTGCATGTCCTTATCTCATCTTCATGCTCTCAAGAGAGATGCCTAAGCTCCCACTGTTACACTCAAGTTCCAGGCAGGAAAAAAGCAGAAAGTCTTGAGTACTCTAAACATCAGCTGAGCCTACTTTTAAAGGGTTTGTCCTGTAGGTCTCTCCTTTTACATGCCTTATCCACCTGTCCTGGTGTGAACAGGATAGAAACAAATGGCATTTAGCCAAGTTTCTCCAGTAAACCTCAGCTTGTCTGTAAGGAGGGGAGGGAGGAGTACTGGGGAACAAGATGCAGACCCCAGTGCAGCTAATAGGTAGGTGACCTCCCTTAAATACTCAAGATCCCAAGATTCCACCTCACTGGTGTGCCTTTCTTCTCGTGTCAAACCCAACCTCCTGCTAAACCCTTTAACCCAAGTACATCTGGGTTCAGTTAGCTGCTTGGTGAACTTCTCAATCTAACTTCACCTGCCACTTATATCGATTGGTTAGAAAGTCTGGCTTCTTTTCTTACTGCATACTGCATTTTTCTTTCTTTCTTTCTTTCCTTTCTTTCTTTCTTTCTTTTTTTAGATTTGATTTATTTATTATGTGTACAGTCTTCTGCCTGCCGACCAGCAGAGAACACCAAATCTCATTCAAGGTGGTTATGAGCCACCATGTGGTTGCTGGGAATTGAACTCAGGACCTCTGCAAGAACAGTCAGTGCTCTTAACCGCTGAGCCATCTCTCCAGCCCCCCTTACTGCATTTTTCAATGACCCTGTGCTCACTGGGCTGTCTCTTCTTCTACCCCACCCAGCTCATGTGGACGAGTCACAGCCTGCTGGGCCCAGGCAGGAGAAACTCTACTGTGAATGGGGAGGTCCTTGGCTGATGACTTGGGGAAGTCAGAGACTCTGAAGACAGCATGGAGCAGCAACATCTAAAGGGGACTCAGACCTGGGGCAGGTCCTCTAGGCCTCTGCCATCTCCTAAGACACCACATTTTAGCCACACTGTCCAGTGACACAAAAGAGCCAGCTTTAGTCACCACCTCCACACAGCCACAGTCTTTTATCTGGGGAGAGCCTGGTTTGTCCTTGGGGACGTGTGGCCTAGGAGCAGCACTGAGGAGCCTGTTGACCTCCATGATTACTGACAATGGGAAAGGCTCCTGGGGTTTCTCATTTTGCATGGGAAGCAGCAGCTGCTTTAATGCTATGTTCCATGAAGTGTTACAGATTTGAGCACCTCCTGAGGCTGGGGTTGGGTGCAAGTGCAGGGCCAAATGAATGGTGGGTCCAGAGCATTGAGGGCCCTTGCCAAAGAAGAAATGTGGCTGTTCACCTTGGGTTGCCTCCACCCTCTGGAGCTGTCTCTGGGCCCCCCATACCCTGCACCCTTCTGGACCACCCACTTGCTCAGATAATAAGGCCCACAGCCTCTTGTACTCAATGTTCTCCGTCACATCACCAGGCTATGGTCACAGCTCCTACATGGCTCCACAGTCTCTGAGACCAACTAGCAGATCCTCAGCTGAGCCCTCTCTGCTGACACAGGACAAAGATCTCATCGTGTGAGCGCTTTAGTAGAAAGGCACAGGGCACACAGCCCTGCCCACGGTTTACATTCAAGGAGAGGAAAGAGAATAAATAATCATCAAACAGGGGTGAATACAGGCTTCTCTCTTCCAGGTGACTAGGGGAGAGGTCCAGCTCAGCAGACCTGGATCATCATCGAAGTTACCATGTTCTCAAAGGCCCTGAGAAAAGAACCCAGATTTAGAGCGGAACAGGCTATGACCCTGACCTCTGCTGGTAGAGACTGGCACTACCACACCAGGTCCTCAGGACTCTGGGACTTCTCTAGGGTTTAGGGAAGCAGAGGGCATACCCACCACACTGGGCAGTGACAGCCATCTCCTGACTCCACAATCCCTGCACAGCCCCTACAGGCCTACTATGTCATAGATTTCCTCAGCATACCTCCCAGAGGGTGCAGGCAGGGGTAAGCAATGAACCCCATGAGCAGGCAGTGCTCATTTTGCCCTGGAAAGTTTAGGGACACCAGTGTGCTCTCTCCTAGGATCTAGGTAGATGCACTTGATATCTCAGCCAAAGGAAGGTGCCACCAGAAAAGGTCTAGCTTGGGCCACCTGTCAATTGCAAGAAGCTCCTTAGGAACAGTCCCAGAAAAAGACTCTGGAAGCAGGTTCGTAGTGCATGCATACGAAGTACATGCCTCCTGATGAAGCACCTATATGAGGTCTATCCAGCTGGAGGGGAGACACTAAGCCCAACACAAAAGGGACACCAGGCTACAATGTGTTGCCTCCATAAAAGCTATGATCACAGCATAAGCTGTGAGCTTGCTGAGCTCTCTGGAGGACCTCAGGTACCCACAGACACATCTGGGAGACCAGATGGGTGAACTTTGGACCAATCTGTCTGTGTACACTAAGGGTCTGTGTCAGCACTAATTTAGAAAAACAAGGCTGGCTGCTTTGAAATAGTGGCCTTAGAACAGTTTCATGGCTCCTTCACTTTCCCAATGACCATGCTATTACAAAGCAGGTCCCACATAGATACAAACACACAGGGCCCACCTTGACTGGATGCGGTCTCCCGGGTTGTAGAAGGGGTTACACATCACATCTGTGTAGGAGTTATGCAGCTTCCGGAACATCTGAAAGAGCAGAAAGCAGTTTAAATGAGTGCATGCACAGGGCTGTTGCAGACTTTTGCACTCTCAGTGAGGAAAGGGAAGCAGCAGACACCAACCTTAACCCCCTGCACTTACACTGCGGATCTCATTGTCTCGAAGGGCTGTATTGGAGGAATCCACCACCATGACAAATTTCACCTTGGAATTGGTCACATAGCCGTATCTGCACGGCTGGTTAAGGAACATGCTTTGGCACAGGGGCTGTATGACTGCATATGGCATACACAATATCACAATCAAGAGCCTGCAAGCCTGGATAACTTTGTGAACCCTCACAAACTTGAATCAGGAAGTGCCCAGGCTAGGGAGGCTATGCAGCAACTATGCAGGAACTAGGAACAATTCAGACTCCTTTTGAACTGATACAGGGCCTGGGATGTTAGCTGCAAAACCAAATTTTTACATCAGTGTTAAAGTCAATGTCCTCTTGGATAGCCTACTAGTCCCCATGGGGATGTTCTTGGATTCTGTGGTCTTAACAATTTGTCCAAAGAAATGGCCAAGAGTTTACAGTGCCACATGAGGCTGGGCCTAACAACAGTATCATGAAACAATTACCCTTGATTCAAAGTTGGTGACCTTTAACGAGCACAGAGAAGCCCAGATCCCTACTGTGTCAATCTGCACCCTCCTGGAAGCTCAGCCTTGCTTTTTCAGTGATTCTTCTAATTAAAGGGGGGAAATGTTTAGAGGCCTTTGTTAGCTTCAGGTCACCTGCCTGCCTGACCAGCTGAAACCCCTTACAATTTTTCTTTTCTTATGTTTTCTCCCATATCCCACTCTGCAAGTGCAGGAACAGTGCTGAGCACTGATGGATACACCTTGTAGTCCTCAGTTGGGTAGAGTAGGCCCAGGTACAGCTCCCTCTGGTCCACCAGTGCTTTTCCCATGGCAGAGATCTTCTCATCTACCACATCCAGGGACGTGTGCACCATGTAGTGGAACTTGAGCTCATTCTCTGTGGGAGTGCTTCGGATGTACAAAGGATAATTCTGCAAGAAGGGATGGTGAGCCACCCAGTGAGTTCCAGCTCTGAAGACAATGTCAAAGCACCCCTAAGGTGGGCTCTCAGCCTGCCAATCAGTCACATTCTCTAAAATCAAGTGGACACTGACTTCAGGGACATAACCTAAGGAGGAGTGTATGCCATAGGCAGAAAGGGGACTGGAGATATCTCAGTGGCATAGCACTTGCCTGACATGCACAGAGTCCTAAGTTCAATTCCCAGATATCAGGCTGGGTGGTGGTGGTGCACACCTTTAGTTCCAGCACTCGGGAGGCAGAGGCAGGCGGATCTCTATGAGTTCAAGACCAGCCTGGTCTACAAGAGCTAGTTCCAGGACAGCCTCCAAAGCCACAGAGAAACTCTGTCTCGAAAAAAAACAAAACAAACAAAATCAATTCCCAGATATGGGATTAGGGATTTATAGCTCAGGGGTAGAGTGCTTGAGTAGCAATATTAAGCTGTAGTTAAATCATCTGTCAGAAAGGAGGCGGGGGAAGAGGAGGTGGCAGCAGTAGAGGCAACTGCTCAGGGGCAGGAAGGAGCAGAAATGGCCCAGGAACGCCAACCTGAGCACAGCCTAACAACATACCCTGACACTAAGGTGAGTCATTCCCCTTCCTAGAATCATCTCTGCCTCAACCACCACCACACTCTGAAGTGTCATCCCAACAGCAGAAACACTGGCTATTTGTTAACGTGCCACACAAGGGCAGTGGTCTTTGCTCAGCCCTTCAAGACTCAGCTCAAATCTCCATCTCTACACTTCTACCATCCATCCTAAGCCCACAGTCAAAAAAGCTTCCCTCCTGGCCTCCCACACCCACTGTTCACTATATCCAGAAATCATCTAGTCTGCTGCAGTTGAATGAATCTCCAAATCAGGACACCTCGGCATAGATATTGGACTTCATCATCAGTTTATCAAAGCAGCAGCTGCATTTTCAATTGAGTTTTTATTTTGGTGGGCTTAGGGGTGGCATAACTCCCCCTTTCACACTGACAGCTTCACAGCAGCTCAATCACTAATGTCAGGTCTCAGAGAAGACCTGATAGGATACAGGGTCCATGCAGCAGGATACCTCTGGTGCTGTTTGAGCCTTCATAAACAGCTTTCCAGAGGAAATAAATATATATATATATATATATATATATATATATATGTTGGTTAGCAAGGAGATGAGAGTTGAGAAGAGAAGACAGAAAGGGGAGAAGGAAGCTGTCTAGAGGTTTGCAGGCCTTCACAGTGGTTGGAGTAGAAGGGTGCAAGTGGCAGGCAAAGAAAAACGCTTGAATTCTAGGCTGACGCGCCAGGTTTGTATTTGAATAGTACCGGGAGCGGCGGGGGACGGTCTGGAAGGCGGGGCAGAAAGACCGGACGCGGAAGGCAGCAGAAGCCGTGAAAAGAAGAACGCGTAGAGCGAAGGGTGGAGGGCTGCAGCGGCCCGCCAAGCTTCCTGGTGGGTCTCAAAACCCGGAGGCCGCGGCCTGCAAGGTGGCAGCTGGCGGGCGGCTGGCAGCGAGAGAGGGCAGGAGGGATCCTGATCACGGGGCTTGGCTGAGGCTTGGGAGTCTAGAGCTGAGAAGATCAAGGGCATGGCTGGAAAGAGGCCCGCCGCCCGCCGCCGCCGCCCGCCGCCCACCGCTCGTAGCTTCACACGCACCTCCTTGGCGATCACCGCGATGCACACCGCCATATTGGCAGGCCGTGCGCCGCATCATGTGACCCGATGGGGGTCAGACCCCGCCCATTCCCCCTCCCTCTGAGGCTTAGACCCCGCCTTTCTCTCCCGCGGCTGTGCCCGGCCTTTCGGGTCAGGCCTTGATTCCGACCCCTTTCCTCTCAGGCACGAGTCCCACCTCTCCGGTTAGGACGCTGGCAGCGCCCCTGCTTCTGTCGCTCGGTCCCACTTTTCCTGTCAGGCCACGCCTATCGTGTCACTCAGCCTGACAGGCCGGGCTCTCATGCTTCAGCTTGGTGGGGTCCCGGCTTCTCTGGCAACCTATCCTGTCCGGCGATATCCCAGACCCAACGTCAGGCCGAGCCCACTCTTCTTGTCAGTAAGGCGGCCTAGGCCCCGCCTCTCCTGTCACTCAGCCACCAGGGCCCGCCCCCCAGTCCAAAAGGAAACACCGCGAAGTTGGGACTGGGTCTTGGCTCGGCTGCAGGAGCTTGGTTGCAATGGCGGCGTATGCCACAGCGACCAGAGGACTGCAGCAGCTGCTGGTTCTGAGCGCCTTAGGTCTCTTGGTCACAGGCACTCCAAGGCCTCCCAACATCGTGCTGCTGCTCATGGACGATGTAAGTGGGGTCGCGCGGCGGGCGGGGGGGGGTAATCCGGTGGTGACCTAGGGAGGCCCAGCCTCCGGTGTCACTTCTCTCAAAGTTTCCGCAGTGGGAGTCGGTTCAGGGAGGTTCCCCCCCCATTTCCCCAGGGAAGGGGCCTGGCGTCCCCCTCCTCTCATACGGTGATTCTGCCCTCTGTGTCCACGTCCAGCCTGGGCCTCTGGGGAACTCTGACCAAAGTCGAGCAAGAAAGAGCTGAAAGGTAAGAAAATCATCTGAGGGGTCAGGTGTGCAGCCTACAGCCATCTCTGAACTCAGCCCCCGGGCTGATCTGCCTCGGTGTCCCTCTCTGAGGAATCTAACTCTCTGAAGTGACCAGAAAGCTTAGAAATCAGTACTGGGTCAGATGGAGCTATCCAACCTGTACAGGCCCCTGTCTTCCTCTGAGCCTCAGCCACCAGCCCTCCCCCACCCCAGACTCATAGTACAGAGTGGCACCTGTCAGCTATTGTTAGAACCAGAGTCACATCAGGTTGATTTGGAACAGTGGTGGGCACCCCAGAGGCCAAAAGCCAACGCAGCCCTACCTACAGAGCCTTCAGACCTGTGCTGATCCACACTTAACTCCTCAAAGTGGCACCCATCAGAATAGAGAGGGGCCATGTATGTAAAATAAGTTGGATTTTAGAGACTTAGTAGGAGAAAAAGAAAATAACATCCCACTAGATAGTCATTAGGTTAGTGGTTCTTTATTATGAAGAAAAATATACACTTGAAAAGTCCTGTACATAATCCCACTACCCAGAATCCACTTCGGGGAACCCAAAATGCTTCTTTCCAACTTCCCATCTTATGTGGATGATGACTAATTCACACTCTGGGTGCCTGGCTCCTCTGGCTCCTGTTCTGGTGGCTGGTAGCAGGCTTTTTGCAGTAATAAGCGGTACTGAAGATATATATCACATCCTTACATGGTGCCTTTTAGAGGTGCCTAAAAGGTATTAGGTCCTTTTAGAGCCAAATCACACTGGCTTGGTTTGTTGGTTTATTGGTTTGTTTGGTCAGGAGTACTGACTACTGTCTATGGCCATACCACCCTGAACACACCTGATCTCAGAAGCTAAGCAGGGTTGGTCTTGATTAGTACTTCGATGGGAGAAGTACTGACTACAGATACTTGTCTGTCAGTTTTCTGCTCTCTCCTTTCCAAATGACAGCCTGTGAGAAGTGAGAGGTCCTTTCTAACACTCCATTAGACTACTGAAGAATGTTGAAATAATAGACTTTGGATAATTGAGTTAAGTAAATGTACTGTTAGCATTCATCTTGCCTACTTGCTTTTATTTTTTGGTTTATTTGCTTAGTTGGTTGGTTTTTTTGAGACATGATCTTGCTATGTAGTTTTGGCTGTCCTGAAACTCACTCTGTAGCCCAAGCTGGCCTCAGACTCAAGGCAATCATCCTACCTTAGCCTCCCCAGTGCTAGGATTACAAGCATGAGCCACTGTATCTAGTAACCTAATTACTTTTTTAATGTGGCGACTAGAAAATGTAAAGTTATATGTAAGGCTCAGAGTGCATTTCCATTGGGCAGCCACAGATGAGTAGAGGGGTTTTGCATAATGGGATGTAACTAGCACCAGATTGGTTTACCTGAAGGTGGTTGATAAGGAACCCCCACCACCTACCTTCTGAATACCCTGGGGCTGTCCCAGAACATTCTGCAACACTGTGTCTTGTCAGGTAGGGACTTTTGATACATGTAACTAAAAATGAACTCAATTCCCCAAAACTGGGAATCTCTGGCTTTACCAATTAGATCACACTGACTTAAAGCAGGTAGGTTCCAGGCTTCCCCTTTCATTAAGCTGCTTCTGCAAGCTGGCCCCTGGTGGCCCTGTGACAGCCTCATGACAGCTCTCGGCAACTCCCAGCTCACTTACCCTACTGTGAGCAATCCTAGTAGGGCAATGACTTTTGCTGACTCAGACCTACTCCTGACCCAAGCATAAGTTGAGAAGAATATGCTGGACTGTCCAGCAGGGAAGCTGAGCCCACCTCTAGAAAGGACACCCTGGGTAAGGAGGCCTCCTGGGTTCATACTTAACCTATTTCAGGATGCCTGTGCCAGAAGAGGTAAAGATGCCAGAAAGGGAGAAAGGTCCTGAGGTTCCCTCTAGGTGGCAGATAAGGACAGCCTCAGCGGCACACTTGTCCCTTCTCTGCAAACCTCTCCTTTATTCTCTATAGCTGCCTTTACCACACTGATTGAATCTGACATGGCTCCTAGCTCCAGGCTTGACACTGTCTGATTGTCTAATAATGTCTCTAGTTTAAATTCTTCAGGGATTGTCACTGACTTTGGACTGGTTGACCATGGTCCTGTCCTGCCCTGGTCATATCATGAGTGTCCAGAGGGCATGTTCTAGATAAGCCCCTTTTCCTATTATAGAACAGGGGGTGGGTTCCCAAAACTAGCATAGTGAACCATACAAGACCTACTCACCTGTCAGTCACATTGACTTGTAAAAGACTCCACACCCACTCCTGTCCTAAGGTTAGCATAAGAGGCTGGTTTGCGTAAAATGACAGCACAATTATCGTATATGTGCGACTCCTTATCCCACTCACAAACTCACATTGCAAGCCCTGCCATGTAGCATTGTATGTGACTAGCTATTCCTCAAGGCATACTTGGAGCCACCTGCCTCTGCCTCCCAAGTGCTGGGATTAAAGGTATATACCACTGCTACCCAGTGATATATCTTGTTCTTTTTTTTTAAGATTTTATTTATTTATTTATTATGTATACAACATTCTGTCTCCATGTATGCCTGCACGCCAGAAGAGGGCACCAGATCTCATTACGGATGGTTGTGAGCCACCATGTGGTTGCTAGGAATTGAACTCATGACCTCTGGAAGAGCAGCCAGTGCTCTCAACCTCTGAGCCATCTCTCCAGCCCATACCTTGTTCTTAATTGTGATAAAATTCACAGAATACCTCTCTTATACTGTGTGTAAGGTTGATTCCTTAACCCCTGATAACCGAAGGGTGGAAGGTAGCATGCTTATCTTCACAGAAAGAGCTGAAGTGGTAAGGAATAAGTTAAACAAGGAATGGAAGCATGCAACTGGACTTCTGTCCTCAGGAAGGCCATTATGGGATGTTGCCTTTAGTAGGCACTGGAATCTGGGTATCCTTACCCTAAGAGAAGTGGTTGCCTTCATCTGAGCAGTATATATAGCAACTATCTTGATTTATATGGAACACCACCTCCCCCTTTCCTCCCCCACAATCTTGCTCTGGATTCTCCTTGACTCCTCAACCCTGTAATCTCTGTGGAAAGAATTTAGATAAGACATACAGACCATAGGATAAGAGATAAGTATTGTTTATTACAAATCTATACACTGCTGCTCTCAAGGGTGAGAGTAGACAATGCTCAAGGAGTGAGAGCAGACAATGACCAAAAAGGACCATTACAGAACAAAATACTCATGGTCATTGAAGGTAGGTATGGGCTAGACATATGGGGAGGTTCATTGGCCTAGTGCCTAGGATGGCTTTCCACATAACCCTCCCTAACATGGGCTGAGTAGAACAGAGAAGAACAAACACAACCCAAGGTAAAATAAGCTTTGGTTCTAGTTGCAGTGGTGGCACATGCCTTTAGTCCCAGCACTCAGGAGACAGAGGCAGGCAGATCTCTGAGTTCAAGGCCAGTCTAGTCTACAGAGTAAGTTCTAGGACAGCCAGGGCTACACGGAGAAACCTGGAGGGAGGAGGGAGGAGGGAGGGAGGGAGGGAGGGAGGGAGGGAGGGGGAGAGTATTCATCCCCAATAACTTCCAAGCCTGGTAATATCCAATTAGTTGTCTAATACCCCTGTGCATCTTGTCATCTTGGTATGTGCAAACTGAAGTACAAAGTGCCTTCATGACCAGCCCAAAGTGAGAAGTCTAGATTCTAAACCTCTCACAAGTTCTCTGGTTGATTCCACCCACATGTGTTATCACAGCTTGACCTTGGGGGAAGCAGGCTTGTAGCATACAGCTATGGGGGCAGGATGCTGAAAGCTGCCTGGTCTAGACCTCCCAATGCCACCCTGTGCATCCTCACCCTTGTCTTGTTTTGCTGCTTGCCATCCTTCACTGTGATGAGCCATAGCTGGGAATTGTCTGCATGTCCTTCTTCCAATGAGAGTTTTCCACAATTGATTCAAAGCACAGTTTACATCTCAAAGGGAGTAAGAGTTTATTCTGAGCCAAATCTGGGAGATCACAGCCTAGAAATATGGGTTCAGGTTTCCTTGCATAACATTCCAATGTGGAAGTGAAATAAGGTCATACTCATGAGCTCCAGGTGGTCATGAATATGGAGAAATACAATTCCATCCAGGCAGTGTAGCCTACAACCTGTTCATCTGTCATCTGGTGGCCACGTGTACTGGCCCTAGCCCTTGATGGTTGGAATCAGACTGCCATGGACACACATGTAGTCTTGGAGCACGAGTTTTCAGGTCTGTGAGGTACACTGAGCCAGGCTGCCAAGCCATGTGGTAACTCTAGGCTCAGCTTTCAGAGGAACCTCACCACTTGCTTTTGAAATCTAAATTTGCATAGCAGCTTTATGATGAAAATAGATGTGTATTCTTAGACACCAAGACTCTAGGAGCATACAGAGGTTGATCTCAGCTGGGGAGAAAGGCACACACAGATATGTTCCTGGTGGTGGTCAAACTGATATAAAGGTGAGAGCCAGCAAATTCCTAGTGAGCCCTGGAGCAGCTTACGAAGCTGCCAGAGTTTGGGAAAATTCTATGGCTCTTCCTTGTAACAAAAGAACCATTTGTTGGAAGGGTTCATTCCTCATCTCTTTGATCTTCCCTGCAGATGGGCTGGGGTGACCTGGGTGTGTATGGAGAACCTTCCAGAGAGACCCCAAATTTGGACCAGATGGCTCTAGAAGGGATGCTTTTCCCAAACTTCTATTCTGCCAACCCTTTGTGCTCACCATGTAAGTTGCTGCTGCCCTCTGCCTCGTACCCTGTTAG
This sequence comes from Cricetulus griseus, assembly GCF_003668045.3. Classification (NCBI taxonomy): domain Eukaryota; kingdom Metazoa; phylum Chordata; class Mammalia; order Rodentia; family Cricetidae; genus Cricetulus; species Cricetulus griseus. The sequence goes on along the minus strand of NC_048596.1, from coordinate 199,262,691 downwards.
CCAGCAGTCTGCCACATCTGCCCCTGCAACCCTAATCTAGGTAAATCAACCTTTTCTCAAGTGTCAGGAAGGCTGCAGGTAGAGTGAGGGACTTTGTTGCTGGTCATGCTGGCTCCTGACTCTGAGCCCTCTGGCCACCATAAGTTTGGAGCTTATTAGGTCCCTTTAAGGGTAATAGCCTGCTAGATAGCTAGCTATTGCCATCTGCCTCCCAGAAGACAGGGATCACTCTGTCCCAGGGAAGAGCTGCTGTCTGTCTCCCAGAACTGCCACACTGCCCTCAGAGTACTGTCTGTACTTCCTGGTCACATGTCATGGGTGTTGTGAGGAGGCAGTGAGGCCATGTCCTCTTCCCAAAGAATGCCACTCCTACTACATTGGTTTTCACAGAAATGCTGACCTTAAGAAAGAACAGTAGATGGGATGAGGGGTCAGTAGGAGGCAGGCCATATGGGCCTACAGTCTGGTAGCTGTCCCAGAGTCTCAAGACTGAGCACAGGAACAGAGCTGAGTAGCAGAGCCTGCTATATAAACCTCTATCCATCAACAGGCCATTGGACCATATCCCAGTGCCCAATTCTGCAATACAGAGGCTAGAGGGGATTGAAACACAACAGTTCAGTGTTAACCTGATGCATTTGTGACAGACACATCCCAGAAACTGTGCACATGGGAGGCACTGCTGAGGGTACTACTAGATTTGTGTTATAGTGTCTGTTTTTATCCTTTTATGTAGCCAGGGCAGCCCTGCTCACAGGACGGCTGCCCATCCGAAATGGCTTCTACACATCCAACGGGCATGCAAGAAATGGTATGCTTCCCCGCCAACTCCCACCCTCATAGCCCTGCAGGTACCTCAGTCTAGATTAGGGAAAGCTAGTGTCCTAGGCCTTAGTGTGAAAGGTTTGGCAAATAAAGGCACCTAAGGCAGAACTGAGTACCACAGTGCAGACCCCATGTCACAAGCTTCCTCCCTCCCTGAATTGGCCCAGTGAGAACCAAGCTGGGGCTGAGGCACCTCAGGTACACCACACAGCATCCTTCCACCACCCTTGACCTGCTCCTGGGATACTGCCTGGCATGGCTCCTATTCCACTGGGAAAGCCATGAAGTTTCAGGTCACAGCAGGGAATGTTCTAGAAATAAGCTCAAGAGCTTGCATGGGTTCTATAAGAATAGGGTCCCAGATGAGATAGGATTTCAAGTGGCCTTGAAGAAGAGGAATATGAGAAGAACCAGGATCACAGCCTGTAGGGAACAGCATGGTGTCAAATGCCAAACCAGGCTGGAGAGGTGAGAGACATATGGGGACTAGGGGCAGCATTACACCGCCCCCACCATGTTGATACTAACTTGGAGAGTACCTGGGAATATCGAGGTGTGTCCCTTCCCTGATCACAGTTCTATCTGTCTATCTAGATGGAGCAGTATGTGCATCCATTACAGAGATGTGGTATTTCTAATGCAGGATTGTTCTTCCAGCTTATACACCTCAGGAGATCATGGGTGGCATCCCTAACTCAGAGCACCTCCTGCCAGAACTCCTGAAGAAGGCAGGCTACACCAACAAGATAGTGGGCAAATGGTGAGTCCTAGACCTACCTCTGGGCAGGTCTTTCCAAATGAGGAGTAGAAAGTAGATTTCAGGTCCATTTAGATTTTTGAAGGGAATTTTTTGTTTTCTGAGGCAAGGTCTCACTATGTAGTTCAAACTGATTTTGATTTCATGACCCATGGCCTCAGCCTCCCACATGCTGAGATTATAGTTATACACTATCTATAATCCTGCAGGGAGCTTTTAAGAACTTGGTGTTTCAGGCACACACATAGGACACAGACATGCATGCAGGTAAAACACCCATGCACATAAAATAAAAATAAATACATCTTTTTTTAATTAAAAAAAAAGAACTTGGTGTGTAAAGTCAAGAACTCGATGAGTGTGGTGGTGAACACCTTTAATCCCAGCACTTGGGAGGCAGAGACAGTCAGATCTCTGTGAGTTTGAGGTCAGCCTGGTCTACATAGCAAGTCCAGGCCAGCCAAGACTACATAGTGAGACCCTGTCTCAAATAAATAAAATTAAATTAAAAAGTTAGGATCTTAGTTCCATCGGGAAGTCGAGACACCTGCCTCCAGCAAAACTGTCTCAGCATGACACTAAGCAAGCAAGCATTCAGTCATCATCCCCATCCTTCCTCCTTCCCACCATACTTTCTGCCATCTCTGCCCCACCCATGCCTGCAGCCACAATAAAGTGTCACTAAATGAGCCAACCACTGTCTTGCATACAGATGAGACAGTTTGCCAGTTGCCAGAGGGCTTCTGTCTAGTGATAAACTTTGTCATAAGCCACAAAGAAAAGCAGGGAAGCAGCAGGTGTCTGAGTCTGTGAGATGGGACAATCACATCAATAACTGCTTCTGTTGCTTCACTGTTGCTGGTTTCTGCACTGACATTCATTTCTGTTACTCCTGCAACATCCCATGATCCCCTTAATGGAGTTTTCTCCGGCCTGAGGCCAAGCAGGCCCCTTCCCTGGGGAAGCCTTCCACAGTTTTCTGTTCTTTGTGATTTTTCACTGTTCATGGCTCCCCTTGGGTCTGTTTTCTGAGTCTGTTACTAGTCACAGTGGTGGAAACCTGATAGTAGGAAATCCAGGAAACCTAGAGCTGCTTAAGAAATATTTGTCAAGGCTGGAGAGATGGCTCAGAGGTTAAGAGCACTGACTGCTCTTCCAGAGGTCCTGAGTTCAATTCCCAGCAACCACATGGTGGCTCACAACCATCCATTATGAGATCTGGTGCCCTCTTCTGGTGTGCAGATATACATGGAAGCAGAATGTTGTATATATAACAAATAAATAAAATCTTAAAAAAATAGTTGTCACCTTTCAAGCAAAAAATGAAACCTAGCCATAACAAGGGGATGATAGCAGAGAAGAACTGATAGGCATCAGGTCCCTCTTCATCAGCACAATCCCCAAGCAGATGGCAAGGAAGTCCAGGCAGGGAACCATGACAGAGACAAGCAAGAAAGATCTGGAGGCCCCACTATAACCAGAGATGCCTGTCTCTTACCTGACAGTTCTGCCAGGTTCACAGCTTCCTGATGTCAGAGACTGAAGTGGCCAGAGCTGAACAGGAAACAAGTTTCCACAGAGCTATTGATCTTCCTGGATGACTTCTGTTAGGAAAGAGGTTACCAAGAAGAACTCTGCTAGACTCTGAAAGAGGCGCAGTGGGCAGAGGCCAGTGGTGGGACCAGGCTCTCAGAGACTGGAGACAGATCTTTAGTTGCTCTTCTATGAGCAGGATTTAGTCCAGTGCTATCAACTGCAGGCAGTACTGCCCTGTGTGCTTTATGCAGACCTCAGCACTGAGGGTCTAGATTTCATCTCCCTAACCAAGTCCTGCATGGGCAGAGCCTAGACTCCTTCAAGTAGACTGCATAATCTGCCAGCAGCCAAATGTGTGTGAATGAGGCTGAAACACAAATCTCAAGAGACCTCCAGCCCATTCTCCAATCCTTCTCACCTGCTGGTTAGTACCAACCATAGTTAGGACCAAGTGTATAGAATTATAGCTGTGTCCAGGCAGGGCACTAGTCATGCTTCTCTTACACCAAGGCTATAGAATGCTAGACATGGACTCAAGGGTTCTCCCATCTGCCCTGCGATGTCCAGAAATGGCAAGTGTCTTGTAGTGGGCCTGAGAGCGTGTCCAACCTAGAGGAAGTAGTATGGGCTGGCTTAAGGATCTGAGATGTCATTGTACCATAGTGGTGCACTGGTACCTAAAGGATTGATTATAGACTGAGTGTGCGAAGGTCAGAGAATAGCTCTAGGGTCACTGTGTGCAGCCATTAGGCAGACCAAGCACTGCCAAGCCAGCCATGCTGTGCCAATCTCCCCTGCAAGTGGGGAGACTGAGTTCTAGACAGCTGTTCTCTGAAGAGCAGGTAGAGTAGTTGCTGAACAACCAGTTGTTCCCAAAGACTTCTCTGCTGCCCCTTAACTCTACCCATGGTATGGAATGGCAACCTTGGATCTACACACTCTGTACCTGGATGAAAGGTCAAGGTGGAGCCTCCCTGAAGAGAGCCCATCCCAAGTACAGCTGGGAAAAGGACTCTCCACCTCAGGGATTCTGTGTTAAAAGCTGTACCTGAAAAGGGCTTTCTGCAGGTGTGCGTGCACAATGCAGATAAACAGATCTGCGTCCCAGGCTGGATGGTAATGGCACACATAGCTTGGTTTGGAGTCAGTAGTAGTCTAACATGTGCTCTGAAGAGCCAGTAGGAGCTGCAGTCCCCAGGAAGAACAAGCTCTGCTTCAGGGATAACTTGGAACTGCTAACCCACTGATGTTTGGAGTTGGGATGGTGGCACCTCTCAGCAACCTTCCTGTGGTTACTAGTAGATGGAGGGAATACAATTAAGTGTCCCTGAAAGAAAAGGAGGGAGGATGGGAGAACATGGGGTCATACCTGCATGGGGGGGGGCTCACAAAGGGACCCTGCAGCTTTGACTAAGGCCCTTTACCCTGTGAAGCTTTACTCTGTGGACCTCTCTCATCTCTAGGTCTCCACATAGCTTGCACTATCACCAGAGTAGAGTAGGTGTACTGCCGTATTCTTTCTTGTTCACTCCAATATCAGTTCATGCCCTAAGCACTATATCATCTTCCCATCTAGTCACTTTCCTGGTGATTTCCCTTAGCTGGGGTAATACTCTGACTTTTGTGTTAACAGATGGAGGGGTGAACTGCTTGAGTAGAAACCTAAGGAAGAAACACAGTCCTTGAAGTGTCCCTGGGGGTAAAGAAAGGCAGGAGGAAGCTACTAGAGTCTAGAGATAGTTGAAATGGGCATTTGCATACAGCTGCTTTCAAGGCATTGGGGAGATTTCTCTCCATGCACTATCCTTCAGGGTTTCTTTCCAGATCCTGAAGGACCGACCCCTAGACCCTCTTTTGTGTGACAGTATGCCCAGATGCCATTGGCTGTGCTGGGACATCTTCAGCTGTGCCTGGAAACCCTTGGCTTTGTCAGGACACTATCTGCTCTGCTGAAATGTCTTTGGATATGCTTAGAGCTCTGGACGATAGCATTGTCTGGGGAGGGCAGATAGGTTCCTGTGCTCCCTCTTGAAGTGAGGTCTTGGCCTTTTGTATCTTGGTGTGTCTAGATCATGGGGTGCTGGAATACTGGAAGATTGCTTATATGGTTAGCAAATGTGATGGTAAAGGATTGTTGTTGATCAAAACATTGGAGTGTCCCCAGTGAGGGGGGGTCTCTGAAGTGTCTTGGTTCCTGTTTCTAGGCATCTAGGTCACAGACCCCAGTTCCATCCCTTGAAACATGGATTTGATGAGTGGTTTGGATCCCCCAACTGTCACTTTGGACCTTACGACAACAAGGTCAAGCCCAACATCCCTGTGTACAGGGACTGGGAGATGGTCGGCAGGTAACAGACAGAGCCCCTTCCCTTCCCTCCTGCTCCATCCCGGTGTCCTTCACTCCTGCCCTTTGTATCTAGAGCTTGCCCAGGAACAGGACTGGTGTTCTTGAACTACCAGCTGGCATCAGTATCCTATGTGCTGAAAGTGAGAGCTCTGCTTCTTAGGCAGTTCCGCCCAGGAGTCTCACCTAAGGCCGTTTCTAACCTTTCCAGAGTCATAGATTCCTTTCATACATGTGACTCAAAGGTCCTCCCGCATCCAAAGTGTGCTCATAGCTTATATTTTGGGGGGTCTAGGACCCGTGTACCCTCTTGGTGAGGTAACTGTCATCTTCAGGCACTAAGTTGGCCTATTAGCTGCACACAAGAGAGGAGACTGTGGGGCTAAATTGATGTGAGTCACTCCAGGGCCTTTCCATTGTTACCACAGAAAGAAATCTACTCTGGAGGGGAGACCATTTGGGACAGGCCTTGTAGGGATGCCTCCAGCTTGTAGCTTTGGTGTCAAGGACCTGACTCATCTTTCTTGAATTTTGATTGCTTAATTTTCCTTTTCCTTCCTCCTTTGTTCCGTGGGTGGAAGTTCTTGTATCAGCAGACCTAAAGGTTGAGCCAAAAATTGCCCTTTTAAAAATGAGTGTTTCATATCTGCAGTGGGTTGTTCAAGGGCCCTTGGTGTACTCAGTGACAAAACATCTTCACCTCTCAAAAAGAAGCCTCTGGGAACTGGGAGGATGGCTCAATCAATAACATGTTGGCTTCATAAACACAAGGACCTTGGTGTCCAGTCCTTGGTGCTAGTGTAAAAAGCTGGGCAGGATTGCATGCCTTTGTAATCCCAGTGTTGGGGAGGCTGAGACAGGAGGATTCCTGGGGCTCACTAGCCCATCAGTCTAATTGGTGACTTCAGAGCCAATCAGAGACTCTGGCCCAGCATGGTGGTGCACCTCTTTAATCTTAGCATTTGGGACACAAAAGCAGGCAGATCTCTATGAGTTTGAGGCCAGCCTGGTCTACGTAGCCTAGCCAGAGCTAACCAGTAAGACCCTGTCTCAAAAAAAAAAAAATTCAATAATAAGACACACAGAGAGAAACCTATCTCAAAGGAGATAGTCCTCCATCCTTTACATACATGTGCACCCATTCACTGCATGCACACCCACATGTACATGTGTACTTATACACATGCATTTATTTTTAAAGCCCGTGTCCTCAGCTACACCTTCGGACCTTATCTCATCTCTACAGCACACCCATCTTATATGCTGGAGCCATCAGAGCCTTGTCACCTCAGACAAGATCTTCACCTAAGAGCTGTGCAAGTTTTACATGGAACATTCCTGACTTGGCAGTAAAATTGAGGAAGGGGTTTTCTTGACTAAATTCTGTTTTTTGGTTTTTTGTTTCAGATTTTATGAAGAATTCCCAATTAACCTGAAGACTGGGGAAGCAAACCTCACCCAACTCTATTTACAGGTAAGGCTAAGTGGGCTGGTCCAAGGCAAGGAGGCAGGGGGATGAATGGCCTGAAGCAGAGGAGAATGGAGGCCTTTCCCACAGGAAGCTCTGGACTTCATCAGGACACAGCATGCAAGGCAGAGCCCCTTCTTCCTCTACTGGGCCATTGACGCCACTCATGCACCAGTTTATGCATCAAGACCTTTCTTGGGTACCAGCCATCGAGGGCGGTGAGTCATAAGCCCCACTGAGACCTTCAGCTATGCTCAGTATCATTGGGTGGGTGCTCTGGGCCATTATGGGAAGTCCAAAGCAGCTGGGATGTTTTTCAGTTGTGAAGATTGCTTGGCATACATGAGGCCATTGAACCTCCAGGGGGTTCAGTCCTCAGCACCACAAAAAAGAGAAAGATACAAAAAAAATCTATGCCTCTTTTACCTCCTCCAGCCTAGGATCAGTGATGAAAGGAAAGTTGTGGTGGTTTTATCTGCTTTGTTTGCAATGAACCCTTTGAACTCGAGCCAGAACTTTCCTTTGAAAAGCAGCTAGCTGCCCCACTGGTCATCTCAGAAGTGATAAGATTAGTATTGGGGTCACACTAATGCTCTTGACTGCCTGATAGAATATCATCTTCCCCTGCAGGTATGGTGATGCTGTACGGGAAATAGATGACAGTGTTGGAAAAATCCTGAGCCTTCTGCAAAACTTGGGCATCAGTAAGAACACATTTGTCTTCTTCACATCTGATAATGGTGCAGCCCTCATTTCTGCTCCCAAAGAAGGCAAGTTCTGTTTCCTGTCCTCTGGCCCTAGGTCACTCACTAGAAGGTGGCTCACAGACTGAAGCCTCCCAGAATAGAGTACCTAGCTGCAAGGTCTTGACCCTGCTGACTCAGACATGGTCTGGGTTCACAGGAATTTGAATCTTCTGAGAGAGAGGAACAGGCAAGTGTCAGGGGGAGGAGATGCTGTCTCAGGAAGGTCCTTATCAGCAAGAAGCTAGTTTCCAGCAGCCTCAGGCTACAAGAGACTTTGGCAGCCAGGGCTTTGGCAGAATACCTGGTAGTGATAGGTTAGAGCTTGTTTGGCTGCTACAGAGGTGGCTGGAAAAGCATCCTCAGTCTTGGGAGCTGAACCTAGGACAGTCACCCATTATGCTGCAGGGGCTCAACTATTAACATGAAGTTCCCAATCAAGGTTGAGAGCCCAACAATCTCCCCAGCCTGTACTGCCCTTAGGCAATCTGGGCTCTGGTACCTCAGGTGGCTCAGTCAGTCCTGCCACCCAGTGTCCTGTGGGCTTCCTGGTTTCAGGTAAAGAAACCCAGTACAGCCATCAGAAACCAAAGAAAAGCTGGTTTAGCAATAGAAAAGACAACCAAATCTAGCCAGGCTAACCTGAAGGCTCTCAATGCCAACTCTCAGGGGTCAAAGGTGCTAGACAAAGGGAAATGGTATTTCTAACAGTTACTCTAAGATCGCAGCAGCTGCTCTTGTGTGTGTGGTAGGTTGGAGGGCAAGGGCCATCCTGCACCAGGGGTAGAAGATGGTAGCTATAAAGAAAATGAAAAAAGTCCTTGGATTCTGTCAAGCCTAGGCTCCAACTTGTTATTAAAAAGTGGGAATTCGGGCGGTGGTGGCACACGCCTTTAGTCCCAGCACTCAGGAGGCAGATGCAGGTGGATATCTGTGAGTTCGAGACCAGCCTGGACTGCAAGAGCTAGTTCCAGGACAGCCTCCAAAGCCACAGAGAAACCCTGTCTCGAAAAAACAAACAAAACAAAACAAAAAATACAAATAAAAAATAAAAAAGTGGGAATTACATGCTGGGATACAGCAGATTCTGACAATAACTAGACAAGGCAAAGCAAAACTAGTTATCCTTGCAACAACTGCCCAGCTTTGAAGAAATCTGAAATAGACTGCTGTGCTCAGAGCTGAAGAGATGGCTCAGAGGTTAAGAGCACTGACTGCTCTGAGTTCAATTCCCAGCAACCACGCGGTGGCTCACAACCACCTTAATGAGATTTTGTGCCCTCTTCTGGCCTGCAGGGCACATGCAGGCAGAAGACTGTACACTTAATAAATAAAATAAAAATAAAAAAAAGAATGCTATGCTCTATTGTCCAAAACTGGTGTCCATCATTATAGTGTCAATTCTATTGAATTAGGCACAGCATGCAGACAATACCACAGAGTATGCATGCTGACTGTCATTCACCCAGGTAAATTCTAATATTATAGAATCATTCCTGAACAGACTGATGAAAAATGAACCAGGAAAGTTTTTCTTGAATAAAACTTGTCAGAGCTTGTTTTTAAAACATAAAAAAACACTTAAAATAAAAACCCACATTCCCGGTTGGAGAGATGGCTCAGTGGTTAAGAGCACTGACTGCTCTTCCAGAGGTCCTGAGTTCAATTCCCAGCAACCACATGGTGGCTCACAGCCATCTGTAATGAGATCTGGTGCCCTCTTCTGGCCTGCAGGCATACATGGAGGCACAATGTTGTATACATAATAAATAAATAAAATCTTTAAAAAAAAAAAAAAAAAAAAACCCACATTCCCAAAACTAACTTAAGAAGTAGAAATAGAGCTGAGCGGTGGTGAGTACACCTTTAATTCCAGCACTTGGGAAGCCAAGGCAGGAGAATCTCTGAGTTCAAGGCCAGCCTGGTCTACAGGGTGAGTTCCAGGACAGCCAGGACTGCACAGTGAAACCCTGTCTCAAAAAAAAAACACAAAAAAGGGAGTAGAAATAGAATAATAAAATATGGTCACCTTCAGGCCCCAGGCACCCTCCCCAGATACAGCTTTCTTTCTGCCTGACATCTCTTCTTACTGGTATCCATGCCTGTTTCTCTCATCAGTGCTATTAGCCTGCTGAGGGGTGAATAGAGCTGCTGCTGTTGAGGCTTCTAGTTTGAGTTCTGTTCACACTGCTATGTCTGCTACATATGGAGAAGAAGCAGGATTCCATGGGAGCTACAGAGCGCAGTGACTGCCATTTCCACGGATGAGAGTCCTGTTTGACTTTTCACTGGGAAAACGCTTTGTTTCTCCCCACCTCTGTGCCCTGGGGCCTGAGGTAGAGTCTCAGCAGCACATGCTATGGCTATCTATCTATCTTTGTGGAACAGTCCCACCTAGCTCCAAGACTCTTGGATTTCTTCCTTGTGTCTAGGCGAGAGATGAAAAAGGGCTTTACCCCTACCAGCTTCCCACAGACTTGTTCGGGACCTTGTTCAAAATCTAGCTGTGTGCCCTGCCCCTACAGACTGTGTAAAGACCAAAGAGAAGCTGGGGTAGGCTGCATTTTAAGTAGGATTTTCCCCAATACATGATGCCTGTGAATATTAGCATCTAAGAGCACTAACTTAAAAACATCAGTAAGTGTCTGTGACTTTTGATAGGAACAGGCTTCTATGGCTGTTTCCTTTTTCTGAGCAGTGACTACTAGTAGGCTTGTGGCTCCAATTGAGGCAAGAATTTTCTGTTCTCTCTGGAAAGCTATGTCCAGAGCATTTTAGCTGTCTGGGTCAGAGCCACCCAGGTTTCCTGACTTGTGTCTGCAGCCTGACCTCCTCCTCCTCCTGGTCCTTTGTCCCTCAAGACTCAAATGTACCTAGCCAGGAGTTCAGAAGTCAGGATAGGCCACTTGCCAGCCAGGGGTGCTGTTTGTCTCTGATTCCCAAAGGATCTGAGCCCTGAGATCTTGAGACTGATAGGTGGTGACTCTCACCCCCAGGTGGCAGCAATGGTCCCTTCCTGTGTGGGAAGCAGACTACATTTGAAGGTGGGATGAGAGAACCTGCAATCGCATGGTGGCCGGGGCACATTGCTGCAGGCCAGGTGAGTCAGCATTTCACACTGACGCTATATCTCCTGCAAGGTCTCTCAGGGACATTGGTGCCCATGTGATAAGGGGGCTTCTGTAGTCAACTGACTGCTCACATTCTGTGGACTTACCATAAGGGACAGCTGCAGCCCTACATGGAACCCTCATATCTTTGTGTCAAAGACTAGAGGTGGGGCCTCAAATGAGTGAGTGTGTATCTTGCTCCAATCTGGACACCTTCATATCAGGCAGCACCCTCACTCCTAAGCTCTGGCCCCAGGCAGGCCACCCCTTGTCTAAGAATCCACTCTGGAACTTGTAGTCCCCACACTAAGTGCTTGCTGCTGAGATTAACATTCATGTCACTATTCCTCAGCTGGCCTCTTTCACCAATGGTCTTGGAGACAGTGTCTCCCTCTGGGTTCCTCAATTCACCCTACAGTGGTAGCCTCCATATACTTAGGGGTGGACAGAATAGCTGACTCTAACAAATACTGACTTGCATGGATAGTACAGGCCAGTCTCCTGCTAGGGGCCAGATGATACACACCCTTAATTCCACCTACTATCTTATGTGCCTATTGCTGTGTGGGATCCTATAGCCACAGAGTCCAGGGATTGCAATGCAGATGTCCCTGGTGGCTGTCATTCTGTCAGACACAACAGTCTTTACCCTTTCCTATAATTACACATATTAGGAAAGTGAAGCCCAGGGAGGTCACCTGTCCAGCCTGCCAGCTACTACAGCAGAACTGGCAACAATCCCCAGATATCCAGCCATGGGACCTACATTCCTACTCACCATGCTTTGGATAGTCTCCATGTGTCCCAAGGAACAATTGGGACTTACCCTCATTGTCTAGCTTCTAAACCTAGACCTGCTTGAGCCTCTGCCCCTCACTACCCTTTGCCTAGGGCCTCTTGACATGAGACCTCCAGGTCATACTAATCACCAGATCCTCGAAGGTTGGTGGATCTCAGTTTGTTGAATAGGCCTGCCTGTCATCTGGCCAGCTCCCTCTGTAGGACAGAGTGCCCATGGCAGCAAACTCCTCACATATAGAAGAAATATAGGGATACTAATGGACACTCAGACTGGTCATGACCATCTGACCCTTATTAAAGGGACCTGGCCCATCGCTGCAACTGCGGAAAAGAGGAAAATTCATTTCCTAGTGCCATCACTTCCAACTCTCATGTAGCTGTGAAAGCACTGAGCCAGTTGTCATTGGGTGTGGAGTGGGAGACACATGAGGTTTTCCTAGGAAGGAACACCAGGCATGGCCTTTGTTCCCCCATGAGGAGCCATATCCAATCCTAGGTTAAACCCTGCCCCCACTTGGCACTGGCAAATCGCAGAGGGGCAGCTGGGAAAAGGGAGTTGGAGCTGCCTGTGGGCCCAGGATGCCTAACCTACTGTGCTTATGTCCAGTGGGTTCAGAGCATCTGCTTCCATAGCTGTTCCTGCCGGATGCCCTCCGGAGGCACCAAGGTTTGATACTAGAGTCAAAGACACACAGCCTTGCCTTCTGAGGAAAGGAATAGCAGTGCTCCAGAGCTGTGGCTTTCTTTTCACTATGCTTCCCACAAGACATCCCACTGGAACGAAGTCACATGGGATTCAGGCTGTGCTCTGTAAGAACTGAGGTTTTTACTTAAAGCACCCTGACATTCATCTACCCTGCAGCAGACACTTAGCCTTCCTGTTGCTTCACCTGGCAGCGGTGGTCTAATTGCAGCCTTTAATCCAGTTTCATCTTGAAGAAGCTGACAGCAACCTCCTGCTGTTGGGCACAGTATCACAAACAGCTGGTGCATGTGTGCTCAGCTTTATGCATTGGCAGCCATCAGATCACCTCCTTTCCATCACCCCAGCCGTGGAACATGCTTCCTTCCTTCTCTTACTTTTTTCTAAATGAAAGTTTCTGGATCTGCCCCCCCCATTCCAATTCCCTCTTGTTTGGAGGGAAATACTTAGAAGAGACCATGAACCACTCAGAAGGCTCTGTTTCCCGCAAAGGCTTCAAAGGGCCTCTGTTGTTCCCCTGCTGCCATAGGTAGGGAGACTCTGGCACCTGTAAGAATGTCCTATTCCCAAGCAGGCTCTGTAGAAGAGTGTCAGTGTCACACAAGGACCTTGTTGCATGGTAAAAGTCATGGCCATTAGATTTCAGGCCACACAGCAAAGAAACAAAAGGCAGGAAAGAGTTGAGAGTCTGACAGATCTCAACAGATGGGACTTTTATTTCAAACAGTGAAGGACAGACACTTTCCTTTGGGAAAGGAGGGGTGTGCAGGGGGCTGGGGGAACCTGGTTTCATCTTTTATAGGGGAAGTTGTGGGGTTTGGGAATGAGGAATTAGGTACTACAGCGGAGAGTACATGCAGATTGCAAGGGTCTCTTCTGGAGTTGTTTGTCCAAACAAGGTCATTTTTACTTTAGAAACTACCCCTGCCCCACGATATCAGGATGTGGTGCTGTGTGACAGAGTTAGGCAATGGCAGTAAGGGACTGGAGTTTCATCATAGAGATGGAGGATTTCAGCAAGCCTTTAGGGGGACAGAGGTTCCTTGGTGTGAGTCTGGCCGAGTTTATTCAAGGTTTATTCAACAGTATCTCCAGCTAGCACAATTGAATGAGGGCCAAGCAAGGAGTGATAAGAAGAGTGCTGTCTAAACTGAACTTGCGCTGGGGTCCTGACTGGCTGCTGTGGAGTCATGTCTTCTTAGAGGACGACAGACACCCTTCTCCAGAGACTGCTCATCGTACACTGACCTTCCCAAGCCATAGAGGTCAAGAAAAAGAGATAAGCACACTGCCTATCTCCAGCACAGCAGCACTTAGAGGATGTTGGGGATAGGTGAGCCTGTGAAACAGCTCAGTGTTAACAAGGAGACAGAGTTACAAAAGACCCCCAACCACTTACTGACTGGGGCTGCCCTTGAACATGAGCAGAAAACAATCAAGCACTCTTCCCACAGGGCTAAAACATCCATAGATGAACAGTAGTGGGCCCACTACTGTGCCCCTGGCTCTCTTGGAACTTCTGACTGGGTAGAAAAGGAGGCAGCACCATTTGGATTGGTTCCTCTCCACTGTCTTCCTTGCTGCTTCTAAGACTTTCCTGACTTTTTCTCTTTTGATGTACAAAGCTCATAGTAACTTTCATGTGTCAAGTGTTACAGTTGAACCTTGAAAGGTGAGTCCCTTGTGGTGCTCTCTCTGTGTAAAGAGCCAGGAGGAAGGGGATGAAAATAAGGCTAGGCAGTTAAGAGCACTAGCTGCTCTTCCAGAGGACCCAGGTTCAATTCCCAGCACCCACATGGCAGCTCCTGTCTGTTACTTCAGGTTCAGAAGATCTGACACCTTCACACAGACATACATGCAGGCAAAACATAAATACACATGAAATAAAAATAAATAATTTAAATAATTTAAAAAAAAAAGCTAGGAGGAGCTGCTAGCATTCTGGGTCTAGCTATGACAACCAATCCATGTGTAGCAGAAGTGGAGCATGAACTGTGGCCTAACTCTGGGGTCAGATGTGCAGTCTAAGTCCCATCTGCCACCCACCAGGCCCATAGCTCTGCTCAGCCCTGGCTGTGACCCCCATGGCATGTGGCAGATAAGTATGTGTTGGAGCATGTGTGCACATCTGCAGACCCAGAGGAGAGTCTCCCGGCTCCAGCCCTCAAATACCATCTGCTCAGGAAGCCTCAAAGGAGTACTACATCCATTTCAGGTCAGCCACCAGCTGGGAAGCATCATGGACCTCTTTACCACCAGCCTGTCCGTTGCAGGCCTGAAACCACCCAGTGACAGGATAATCGATGGACTTGACCTACTCCCCACTATGCTCCAGGGCCACGTGATGGACAGGTTGGTGCTAGACAACATCTGTTTCAGCCCCAGTCCTGCCTCCCTTGCTCCTATTCTTCATGATGGGTCTCAGAGCTGCTCACAGGCTATAACTTCCTCATTGGCTGTCTATGACCCATATGGAAGGAAACAAGAGTATAGATGTGGGAACCCTGTAGCTAAACTTGGGATATGTACCTAGGAAGGAGACCAGTCTGGGCCCATTGGGCACTAGGAAGCCCTGACTCTTAGGAAAGCATCTTAAGGCTTTGGGGGTAGAGGTGTCCTTCCAGCATGTGTAGGCTTCTCCCAATCCCAGACCCATCTGATTTCCAAGAAGGAGGATCTCATTGTCACCAGCTCAACTCCTTTGCCAGTCCAACTTCCTAGGGCCTGGCTTTGCCTCACCAAAGGCCAAAACAAGCAGGGAATGACTTGGGCCAATCCCTATAGCCTTGTTGGCTACCACACACACAGTGCAAAGTGGGACCCCAAGACCTCAGGCATGCTGGGAAAGCATTCCACTGAGCCACATGCCCCTATCCCTCCTACTCTTTGTACTGTGAGACCTTAGTGCATCTTTAAAATACTAGCTGACACCTGCATAGGCAGCTCACCCCTCCTCAGGCAGGAGCCCCACACATGAATACATAGACTTGGTCATGATTCTGTCTCTCCTCAATGCAACAGGCCCATATTTTATTACCGTGGAAACACATTGATGGCAGTCACTCTTGGCCAGTACAAAGCCCACTTCTGGACTTGGACCAACTCCTGGGAAGAGTTCAGACAGGTACAGGCCCCCGAGTACAAGCCCTGGGAGGAGCACCACTGGGAGATCTCTGGAGAATCTGTGATCTATCTACTTCTAAACCTCCCTCCCCCATGTGGCCTGTGGGCCCTGCCCATTCTGTTTTCATGTACAGATGTCCAGAGGTAGGCTGGGCACACTTCTTTCTCCCTGGAAAATGTTAGGAGCATATGAGTGGTGTCCTACAGAGAAAGAAGCTAGGGGACAAATACTGTCTCCTGGGATGTCCTGCCTTCATAGGTCTTCAGAGAACACAAGATCCAGGTTCAGGTTGGCCTCACTCTCTACCATGCCCCTAAGCATCTCCTTAGTACCCATTCTCTTGCTCCTTCCAAGGCTGGCAGCATCAGCAGTGGTCTGCCCAGGTCCAGATGCCAATGCCCACAAAAGGCATCAGTATCTACATCCTGGTGCCTGCTCAAGGTCTGAAGGTGAAGTGCCACAGCACATAAGCCTAGACTCCTGCTGGCCCATCGGCCCACATGGGGCCGCCATAGGCCTTGTGTCCCGCAAGCTTCTGGTCCTGCCTCTTCCATCCCCTCAGGCTCTGCAAAGTCTTTATTCACATGAAAACCTACTAATGTGCCTTAATAGGGAAGGAAATCACTTACTGGAAAACCCTCCAGCTACACAGGGCTTTGGGCCGGGCAGGATGCCAGGCTGGGCTGGGTATGTGTGGGCAGGTGAACAGCATATACCCAGGTGGACATGTGGCTGTAACTCAGAGGCATGACTCCCCAGTGCCTTGTTTGGGGCAGCCTAGGACAGTGTCCAAAACCCATGTTCTTTCTGACCCACACTGCCTGAGGGCCATCCAAAATACTGGCCTGCCATGCCATCAAAGACTGTGTTCTATTTAGGGTTTCTATTGCTGTGATGAAACACCATGACAAAAAAACAAGTTGCGGGGGAAAGGTTTATTTGGCTTACACTTCCTCATTGTATAATCCATTATTGAAGGACAGGAATCAAACAGGGCACCTGAGGCAGGAGCTGATGCAGAGGCCATGGAAGGATTATTGCTTACTGGCTTGCTCCCCAGGCTTGCTCAACCTGCTTTCTTATAGAACCCAGGACCACCAGCCCAGGGATGACACCACCTACAATGGGCTGGGTCCTCCTCCATTAATCACTAAGAAAATGCCCTACAGATTTGCCTACAGCCCAACTTATGGAAGCATTTTCTCAATTGATATTCCCTCCTCTGAGATGACTTTAGCTTGTGTCATGCTGACAAAGCTGTCGAGGACAGGCAGTCAGTATCCTAGAGACACCTGGTTCCTGGCTGCTTGTGGATGCTCCTGGTCCCTGTAACCCAGAAGTGCCTTTGGAATTCCCTCAAGGGATCTGGGGCTACAGTGAATGGACCCTTAGGGTTGTCAAACAAGTCCTTGTACTCTCCTCAGGGTTTTTTCTGGGATACCTATTGTTGACTCCTCAAGAGTCTGAGTAATTTAAAAGTCAGAAGGAAGAAAATCCCTCTCATGACTGTGGATCTCTCTCTGGACCCTGCAGGGCTACAGGGGGATAAGGTGGCTACTCTGTCCCTTTGGACTCCTTAAGACAGGGTCCAGAGAAACCCATCTTTGCTTCTATCAGACTAGCCCCAATCCAAGAAAGCATACACCAAATCCTGCCAACACCTTTGAATGTCTGGAAGTTTCTCCAGGCAGAATACAGATCTACATGGCATGGTGGGTATGAGTTAGTCCTGACTTGAACATGTTTTCATGGGCTAGATGATATCAGGAAAAGCCCGCAGTGCCACCAGCAATGCCTTGCTCTGTGTTCCAGCAGGAAGAGTGAGACTCACACTCCACCTCCTTGGTTGTCAAAGGAACATGCCTCTTCCATGTTCTGGATCTCCTGTGAGGAAGCCTGTGTTGGCATAGGTTTACTTAGCTTCTAGCTTCTAAGAATATGCGACATTTGAAATGTGCATAGCCCTTGCTGTTAACAGAATCTCTCTCTCCCCCATTGTGGACAATGATTCCAAAGAGCCAGGTCTCAGGGCATCATCTCTCATGGTTCAGGTTTAGATAGTTGAAAGTTGGTCTCTTGCTGGAATCCAGTCTAGAGAAAAGTTTCCTGGAGCCTGGATGGGACAGCCTAGGCAATGGCTACTCCAGCCACATCAGGAGATGACTGTCCATCAATCCCACCCTCCATCTTAAGCTGAGAGGCCTATGTTACATAGAGGCCTAAGATCTATACAGTAGGTCACCTGTTTTAAAGGTCACAGCCAGGCCCAGAAGAGCCAGCATCAACCTTGGGTTTACCTGATAGACCAGGGCATTCACAGCCCTGTGTTACTGACATAGGCCCGGTTTCTTGGCCTTATGTCACCTGCATGGTTTTGCAGGTCAGCCTATGGAGGCTTCATGCCTTCACAAGCTCATCTATACCCTGTACAAATGCTAGGATCTCCACAAAGCTGTTTTGAAGCTGAGGAAGAATCCCACAAAAGATGACAAATTCATGTCATCTGAACTGCCCCTGGGCACAGATCACACAAGTCCAAGGGCTGGGAATTATGTATCTGCTCACTGTCCCATCCTGATAACAAACACATTGGGGGGGTTTATTTGGAGGCCACATGGTTTTTCCCATTAGGTTCACTCTGTACCCACTCTTGCTCTAAAGGCCAGGCCTGAGAGTATTATAGCCAGCATACCCTACTCCAGGTCACTTGAGTGGCTAGCCTGTTCCACTTCCTACTTGGGCCTGGGACCAGTGGAACCCAGGATTCCTTGGTGTGACTATTCCATATAGACTTATGGGTACGTCCTCAGTGTAGTGCCAAGTAAGCCTCACCCTTTGGTGGGGGGCTTAATATCCCTTCCTTGAAACCCAGTGCTAGAAACCAACCTGGCCCGGTGGGAGGTGAGGAAAAAAATACAGAGATGGATAAGGGTGCCAGACCCATTAGGAGCAGGGATTTTGTTTTTGTCTTTTGGGGTTTTTTGTTTGGGTATTTTTTTCTGTTTGTTTTTGTTTTTGTTGTTGTTGTTGTTGTTTGTTTTGGGGGGTTTTTTTGGTGGATTTTTTGTTTTGTGTCCCACGCGATCGTCTCGCCGGCAAGAACCACACAGGACATTCGGATCCTTCTGCAGTAAAGCTTTAATGCGTCTTGAGAGGAGAGCATAAGCTTACCAGAGCGGAGACCCCGAGCCAAGAATCCCGTCCCCTTATAAAGGCTCACAAACTCTGAGCGATGCGTGTACAGCTGGGATAGGTGCATGACTCGTCACCCTATATGACGCCATGGAATAGGCGGGGCTAGGCAGTGGAAAAACACTGGGCACATGTATACCAACGTTGTTTACTTGACCCGGCAGCGGATGTCAGCGCCATCTTGTAATGGCGAATGTGAGTGCGGCTCCTCACATCTCCCCCTATTTAATTATATAGAAACATAGAGGCTATAGGCCAGCCAAATGCAGAGTGGAGATAGAGGTCAACTCCCCAAAACTGGATGCAGACCTTGTCTTGAGCAGGACTCCAGACTCTGTGTCCAGAGCAGGCCCAGACCCGTCCTTATGTCTTTTTCTGGGGGAAGGGCATTATGACATATAACCTTCATGCAAGATGACATGTCTCCCAGAAGAGCCACAAGAAAAGCCGCAGGCCCTTTCTGTGCAGTGCTTAGCCTTACAACTCTTTTGACCTGCCGAACCTTGCTCACTCTATTCCATGCAATGAGGTCAAGCCTCCGGAGGTGCAGGAGCTGAGCAGTCGGCAACCTATTGTCTCAACATGCTTAGCCAAATGCCGGGGGAGATTCCATTCTCTAGGGCAGCAAGTGCCTGTGCAACCATTACCTTACCTATTTTGTTTGGGTTTTGAGTCTACACACAGTCCCAAGCATAAACACCACACCATTGCAGAGAATTGTGCCAAAAAGTCCCACCCCCACCCAATCCTTAAAATAGGAGAGAGCTGAAGCGATCCATGATGACAATCCCTCCGTCAAGGTGCAAGGAGTTAATCTGGATAATAGCAGCTCTCAACTCCCGGGGAGAGGGTGGAGTTCCGACTTTTGAAGGTCCGAAGGGGCTCTTCGGGTGAGTCTTTCCGGGATCCACAGGGGATTCTCTTCATCCTGTGGAAAAACACATATAGCTCCCCTGGATCTTATGAGAATAGGATCCGGGCCTCTCCAAAGACCAGTTAAGGTATCTTTCCATTTTACCATTTCCTTTGGCCTTTTAGGTTCTGAGGTGTGGCGCTTGGCCGCAGTATGGCCCTGAGCGTCAGTGTTTAGAAAATTAAGGGTAAAGAGTGCCATGGATATTGCAACTCTTGGCACCGAGGGTAAGGATGCTCCCATTCCCTCCTTTTGTTTGATTAAATAAGACTTAAGTGTGTGATGGGCACGTTCCACAATGCCTTGTCCTTGAGGGTTATAAGGTAGGCCAGTCAGATGGGTAACTTCCATCTGTCTGTAGAAGTGCCGGAACTTTTGAGAGGTATAAGCCGGCCCATTATCTGTTTTTAGGATATGAGGCTTTCCCCAGGCATTCCAGGCCTCTAAGTAGTGTTGAATCACATGTGTGGCCTTTTCCCCTGTCAAAGGCGTGGCACAAATTATGCCTGAGCAGGTGTCCATTGAGACATGAACATATTGGAGTTTTCCAAAGGAGGCAACATGTGTAACATCCATTTGCCATATCTGCAGCGGCCTAATGCCGCGCGGATTTATTCCTACATGAGGTGTAGGTAAAAATTTATAGCAGTTTTTACATTGAGTAACAATTTGTCTAGCCTCCTGCCTTGTCAAAGCAAATCGACGGCTTTCAGCCGTCACATGAAAGCGCTGATGAAATTCTTGTGCAGCTTGTATCTGGGTAGACAAGGCAGCAGCCATCAACTTTGTGGCCCGGTCTGCCAAATCATTCCCAGAGGACATAGGTCCTGGGAGCCCCGAATGTGCTCGAACATGGGTGACAAAAACAGGGAACCTCCTGTTTGATAAGGTAATTTGTATTTTTTGAAAGATACCTGTAACTCTGCTGGAGGGTCGTATTATACCAGCAGTTTCAAGGAGGTTGACCACATTAACCACATAGGAGGAATCTGACACAATGTTAAGTGGCCCCGGAAAGGCCTCAAGGACTTCCAGCACCACTTGGCATTCAACGATCTGGGGTGAGGTTTCATCGAATTGTTTAGAAACTACCTTATTCCCTATAACATAAGCCCCTACACCGGTTTTGGAACCATCAGTATAAACCACCGTCCCATTCGGGATTGGATGCTTTGCTGTCATCTGTGGAAACACTATAGCCTGATTTTGTGTAAATTGTAGGATTGGATGTTTTGGGAAATGATTATCAATTTTCCCTGAAAAGGAGGTAACCAACACCGCCCAGTCATTAGATGTAGCTGTCAGAGTCTGAATTTGTGCAGCAGTGTAAGGTACAACCAAGAGATGAGGGTCCCTGCCAAAATGAGCGACAGCTGCTTTTATTCCCTGAAGTGCGAGCTGTGCGACAGCATCAGGATACCAATCAATGATCTTAGCGGGGGAAGCATTTGGGTGAACCCAAAGCAACGGCCCATGCTGTCATAAGACGGCGGTCGGTAACTTAGCCGTTTTAAAGACACATAGGCTGAATGGCAATGTCTCATCTATGTGATGCAATTGTGCATCCTGTAAGGCCTTTTTCACCTTTTGTAGGGCTTGACAAGCAGCCGGAGTAAAGCTTCTGGGGGAAGAAATATGAGGTTTACCTTCCAGGATGTCGAAAAGGGGTTTTAAATCTGTAGAGGGGATCTTTAAAAAGGGTCTCAGCCAATTTATATCCCCCAAGAGTTTTTGGAAGTCATTTAAGGTTCTCAGATGATCCTTGCGTATTTCTATTTTTTGTGGGATTATTTTTGTTGGGGTAATTACCGAGCCCAGGAAGAGACCGGTATCTGAGACCTGGACCTTCTCTGATGCTATCTCCAGTCCCCATTGTTTTAACTCAGCTACCAGCATGGGGAAGGCTTGTTGCAGGACCTCTATCTTCCTATGGCAGATAAGAATATCATCCATATAGTGAATCATAATCATGGATGTAAATTGCTTCCTAACAGGTTCCAATGCCTTTTGGACATACAATTGGCATATAGTTGGGCTATTGGCCATGCCTTGTGGTAACATTTTCCATTGGAATCTCTTATCTGGCTCCATGTGATTGAGTGAGGGAACAGTAAAGGCAAACCTTTGCTGGTCCCGAGGATAGAGGGGGATGGAGAAAAAACAGTCCTTAATATCTATAATAATAAGCTTCCAATTTTGGGGTAGCGCAGAGAGCAAAGGGAGGCCTCTCTGGACAGGGCCCAGAGGGCGCATTTGGTTATTAATAGCCCGCAGGTCATGGAGCAACCTCCATTTTCCAGATTTCTTTTTGATAATAAAAATTGGGGTGTTCCAGGGAGAAGTGGAAGTTTCTAAATGCCCCAACTGTTCTTGCTCCTGTATAAGTCTTGTGACTGCTTCCAGCTTTTCAGAGGATAATGGCCATTGAGAGACCCATACCGGGTCCTCTGTATTCCATGGTATGGGTCGTGAAGCCTCAACGGCCCCTAAATAAAACCCAGTCCTTTTCTACTTTGATTCCCTTTTTGTTCAATGGGCTCTATTCTACCTTGCTCCCTCCTGCCCAGGCCCCTTCCTGGTATATAGCCCATTTTTGTCATTATAGCTGATGCCTGAGGGGAATACTCATTGGTCAGGGTCATGCCCATGGCTTGTAACATATCTCGCCCCCACAAATTTACTGGGAGGGGCAAAACATAAGGGGTAAAGCGTCCCTGCCTGCCCTCAGTGCTCCGCCAAACCAGGGCCGCAGCACTAACGGCTGGAGAGGATTGATATCCAAGGCCTTGAAGAGAATGAGATGAAACCACAGTAGGCCAGGATTTCGGCCACCAATGCAATGAAATGATGCTTTTGTCCGCCCCTGTATCTGTAATCCCCTCAAATTCTTTTCCATTAACCAATAATTTTATAGTTGGTCTCTCATCTAGGGGTATGGCCAGATATGCTGAATCATTACCAGCAGACCCCATGGCTCTTTTTTGGGAGGTGCAAGTCTCTCTATCCCCAAGGGAGGGCAGTAGCACTAATTGTGCGATCCTATCTCCCTGCTTTATGGAGAACACGCCCCGAGGGCTGGAGCAGAGGACCTGGAATTCTTTCTTATGATATGGATCTACGATTCCAGGATACACAATAAGTCCTTGTAAGGTCAAGGAACCTCGGCCCAAAATGAGCCCAATGGTAGCAGGGGGTAAAGGCCCCGGAGACTGGATTGGGACCGGCTGAACATTCATTTGGGGCATTAATAAGAAGTCGGAGGCGGCACACAGGTCCACTCCGGAGTGTCCTCGGGAGTCCCTTCCTTCTCCGAGTTGCTTTTCTGGAACTGGTTCCCATATTTCTGAGGGCCCTGGGACCATGGGCCCCGCGGCCCGTTTTTTGGTTGGGACACTTTAGGTTCCTCCCTAGGGGGTAAAAGCCTACCTTTTATGTCCTGCACAGATTTGCATTCGCTGGCCCTATGATAACCTTTTCCACAGTGCTTGCATAGCTCCATTTCCCTAGTCTTTTTAGGGGCTCTACAGTCCTTTTTAAGGTGCCCTGTTTTTCCACAGTTAAAGCAAGCTTTTCGGTCAGATATTTTTCGGCGCCTTTGGGTTTGTAAGATGGCTGCGGCCAAGCCTGCATTAGTAAGTGGCCCTCCGAGTTCTCTGCAGATCTTTAACCAGTCCTGTAAACCTCTACTTTTCCGGGGGGCTATGGCTGCTCGGCATTCTTGAGTTGCTTGTTTAAAGACTAATTGTTCAATCAGAGGCATGGCTTGTTCTGCATCACCGAATATCCCGCTAGCGGCCTCCGTCATTCTGGCCACAAAGTCTGAGAATGGCTCCTGGGGCCCCTGGACTATCTTTGTAAGATGTCCACCTGATTTACCCCTTTTTGTCAATGCCTTCCATGCTTTAATGGCGGCAGCTGATATCTGGGCATATACGCCCCAAATGTAATTAGTTTGATTGAGGGCATATGGCCCCTGTCCTGTCAGCATTTCAAAGGTCCATTGTCTCTGATTTTTATTTTCTGTTGTGACATTGGCCTTTGCCTGTGCCTGGGCTGCATCATACCAAAGAGCCTTCCACTCCATATATTGTCCCATATTGGGGAGCACTGCCTTTACTGTTGTCTCCCAATCAGTGGGTGTCATAGCATAGTTGGCTAGCCTTTCTACTTGTATTGTTGTAAAATTGGCATTGACCCCATACTTCCGGACTGATTCAGCCAATTCTTTAATCTGATTATAGTCTACGGGAGTATGTACTCTCGCCCCCTCATTTTCAAAGACTGGAAAAGCCATCTGCAATTTCCTTCGCTCCTCTAATGGTAAAAAGGAGTCGGTACCAAATAATGGGGGTGCTGATGGAGGTACACCCGCTGGATTAACAGGAGATGGCCTCATATTTGCTTTCACTTTTCTATCAGGGTGGTATCTGTCTTGCTCTAGCTCTGTTTCCTCGCTAGAGTCTAAAATCTCAGAGTCTGAGTTGCTCAGCTCCAAGGCCTCTAGTTTCACCGTAGGGTAGAGGCTAGGTTTTGAGTCTTTATTTCTCTTAAATTTACCGGGGTGTGACCGGTTATTCCCTATTTTCTCTCCCCCTTTTTTTGTATCCTGGGGAGGGCCTTTTTCCTTAGACATGTCCTTCCTTTTTTGAGCTCCTAATCTCTCATCTCGTTCGGTTTCTGATATATTATCCTGTACCTCTTTAAGCGTTTTTTGACTCTCTGCTACCATGGGACGGCAAGCCTCAATCTCTAGACAGTTTTTAATTAGGTCTCTCTGTTTTGAAGAGCCCATTATGCTGGAGGCTACCTGGGGTAAGCTTGGTCGCGAACTGGAACACCAGCCACGGTGGGCACAATATAAGACCAATGTAATAAAGACTAGAATTAAGGCTTTTATTGATCCATCCCATAGTGGTGACAAATTAAAAGCAAAGTCAAAAAAGAAGGTGTCAGAATAAAGCATACCTCTCCGAACTTACCACCCTGCAGTTCTGAATCTGCCCCGTCCGAGGGGTCTCCGCAGTGCCGGCGATGTTAACAAGTTCCCGGGTTTCGGCACCAGATGTCCCATGCGATTGTCTCGCCGGCAAGAACCACACAGGACATTCGGATCCTTCTGCAGTAAAGCTTTAATGCGTCTTGAGAGGAGAGCATAAGCTTACCAGAGCGGAGACCCCGAGCCAAGAATCCCGTCCCCTTATAAAGGCTCACAAACTCTGAGCGATGCGTGTACAGCTGGGATAGGTGCATGACTCGTCACCCTATATGACGCCATGGAATAGGCGGGGCTAGGCAGTGGAAAAACACTGGGCACATGTATACCAACGTTGTTTACTTGATCCGGCAGCGGATGTCAGCGCCATCTTGTAATGGCGAATGTGAGTGCGGCTCCTCACAGTTTTGGTTTTGTTTTGTTTTCTGAGACAGGGTTTCTCTGTGTAGCCCCAGCTGTCCTGGAACTCACTCTGTAGATCAGGCTGTCCTCAAACTCACAGAAATCTGCCTGCCTCTGCCTCATGAGTGCTAGGATTGAAGGTGTGCACCACCATGGCTTCTTTTTTTTTTATTAGCTAATTTTTTTTTATTTAAATTGCAGCTGTCTTGAGTTCCCATGGTCTGATTTAAAGCTGAAGCCCAGCTAAAAGGGGAGGGCTGCTTTTAAAAACAAAAGACCACAATCTGTCCCTGCTTAGGTAAGCTTCTGCAGGTGTGAGAACATCCAGGGTTTTTTGCATTCATATCTAGAATTTCTAGCATTGTCTTAACAGCCTCAGGTTGCTCACTAAACTAGCTTCAGACCTAAAATGGAGTCCTCAGCTGCTATAACACCTGAACTTTGACCATCCTAGGAGAGTGCATCAACCAGGTGGTGTCCCTCACCACCTCTTCAAAATCAGTGTTTGATTTCTAGCAGCTTACCTTTCCCCATTACCTGTGCCTCCAGAGCCAGGCCAGAGTTCAGCTCTGTGGGGAAGATAAAGCATAATGTACAACAGGCTGACTTCCCTGCCAGTGCCCTGAGGGTGAGGTGCTCAGACAACTGCAGCTGTAAGAGAAACTGTAGGCCAATTAGCAGGATCTTAATTAAACAGCTTATTTGCTTTGCATCCAAATTATAATTTATATGTCCCATCTAGACTTGGGTACTTCTCCACTGTTTAACATTTTCAAGATAACTGTGGTGTTCCCTGCTGTGCACTGTTTGTTTGTCCCCTGGCAGGGCACTCCAGGAGACCCAGATCCTGGAACCCACTTTGATTGGAAGGTAGCCCCCAACTTGTCTGCAGCTCAGTCTAAGTGGAACTTCATAGTCTACGGCCTCCCTGCTTTAAAAACTGTAAACTGGGCCGGGCAGTGGTGGTGCATGCCTTTAATCCCAGCACTCAGGAGGCAGAGGCAGGTGGATCTCTGTGAGTTTGAGACCAGTCTGGTCTACAAGAGCTAGTTCCAGGACAGGCTCCAAAGCCACAGTGAAACACTGTCTCAGAAAAAAAAAAAAAATTTAAAAAAAGGAAAAGAAAAAAAAGAAAACAATAAAAAACTGTAAACTGCTACACCATCACAGGGGTTTTATACAAGGTGTTAAGAGACATTTGCTTAGGGAACTGCACTGCATTGCACTTTCCATCTCAGGCATCATTTCAAACGTAAACAAACCCTACAGTGTTGTCTCCCACTGGCAATATGGCTGGCTCTAGAGCACCTGAGTCATGAAACTTAGAGTAAGCTCTTGCCTCACAGTTCTCTGAGACTGTTGGAAGCTTGATTGGGGGCATTACCCATTCCCCATCAGTGCACTCTAAGGAGTAACCAGGGAGATCTGGGAGGGAAGGTCAAAGGCAATGAACAAGTTTGCACACAGGAACTGTTGTAGTGGAATCAGGTTGTACCTAGGAGAGATAGCCTCCGCAGCCAAACTACCTGAGAAGCTGCAGGGGTTGACTCCATGCTGCCTGGGTTCAGCCTTCCCTAGTCTAGTGACTCACCCTTACTCACTCCATTCTGATTGGTCCACTGTTCTCCCTGGCCACACAATGAGGGAGCTTTATGGAACTTTCAGGAGCTCTTCTCTGAGCCATTGATCAAAGTCAAGATGTGGAACTGCCCAGACTGTTTCATTTTGTTTTGAGCAGGGTCTCATGGAGCCAAGGCTGACTTCAAACTCATGATATTCCTGCTACTGCTTCCTAAGTTCTGGGATTACAGCCTAGATGCCCAGACTACTATTAAGAGCTTTTTCCCATAAGGGGGTACAGGAAAACTTGGGGAGACACCCAGAGTGAGCTGCCTAGCAGCTCTGAGCCTGAAGCTTTTCCCTTCAGCCAGGTGGCCATACTCTACCTGACTCATGTTCATTCATCAATGAACACTATAACACCCGGTATGGGGGATGTGTGAGGAAAAGGACTAGTAGGACATCTCTTGCTGCATGGGCTCTGGCTCTGTGATGCTCACTTGGTCTCTCTGGCTCTTGTTACAGGGCATTGACTTCTGCCCCGGTCAGAATGTCTCAGGAGTCACAACCCATACCCAGGAAGAACACACGGAGCTACCCCTGATCTTTCACCTGGGACGTGACCCAGGGGAGAGATTCCCACTCAGGTGAGGCAGGGGTAGGGTCTCCATGCTCCAGACACTGGCCAGACAGGCCAAAGGTGAGAACCACATCTGAGTGGTCTGTCTTCCATGGAGTTACTCCTCTGGTCTCAGAGGGAATGTATGCCTCTTTGAGGACATGAACTACACAGAGGGATCCCAGAAACCTCCACCTCCACCTTGGGCCATGGTTGCTTTGCTCTCTGGAAGCTCTCTTCTCGCTTTCCTTTCCTGGTTACTTCTCATCTCTGCCCCTTCTAGGACCAGTCCCAGCAATGGGTCCTATACTCTGAGCTACCTTCAGGGCATGAGTGAGGGATCCAGGCTTAGGATACATCTATCTGTACTAACTAGCCCTGGGACTGACAGGAGGGAAAGATTGAGAGTAGAAATGTTCAGGGACATGATCCTAGATTCTAGAGTAAAGTGCTTCAGGTGACAGCCAGCATTGTGGAGCTGAGGGTTGCCTGCTGGTCCCCACTGGGCAGGAGTCCTTCAATTCAGGAGTTGTTATCCCTGGCTACCCACAGTGACAAATTCTGGTGAGTTAAATGGCCACTGTAGGGTTCAAAGATACCCCTCCTACTTTCCCCTATTCACAGTGAAGATCACAAGTCACTGCACACACAGTGACTGGAATCACATCCACCAAACTCCAAATCTACTACGGCTCCTCAGCCAACTCTGGCCCAGTTCACTCTGGCTCTCCCTGGGAGGCTAACACAGCTCCCTTAGCAGGATGGTAGGTGCCTTAGGTCCTGGATTACAAGTCCTGTGTCCTATAGCATTCCTGCCAGGTTGGAAAACACAGCCTTCTGCTCAGTGACAGGCCATGGCTTGCTAATCAGAGATTATAAAACAGAGGACTTTAATACACCATAAGGATCACTAAGGCTGTTCCTACATCTTGTGTGAGTAGTTGTATGTCTCCAGCACCTCGGAAGGCAACCTTTTAGAAATTGGGTCTTGTAGATATTGTTAAGGTCAAGATAGCAATGAGGTTATCCTGGATAGTGGTGGGGCATTATTCTGAAAGAAGAGGGGAGAGACATCAAGGGGGAAAGTCTGCTTAAGGACAAGGCAGAGATAAGCCAAGGGGTTGGACCAGGCAGAAAGGTACCTCTCAGGTTCTCTAGAGGGAGTGTGGCCCTGTAGTGTCCCAACTTCAACCCTCTAGCCTCCAAACTGCGGCTGTGTGGAGCCTCTTTTCCTTTCTCTCAAGCAGAGACTGGTATTTCCTCAAGGCCCACTAGGGCATAAATGTCACAAACCACAAGGAGCTCTGTTGATAAGGGAGGGTGGAGCTGCAGGGTTGTTTGGCTCTCCTAAAAGATATGTGTCTTGATTGATCACCACTGGCCTCCTGCCCTCAGGATCAACCCAAGGGTCACAGTGTCTTACAGTGGTGCCCCTGCTTCATTTTCCCACATCAAGTTTATGCTCAGTTTGGGCCCTTGGGGAATTTTTCATTCTGAGATGCTTCTTCTCAAGGCCTGTTCACTTCCTAAAGGTAAGCCCTACCTACCAGACTCAGTGAAGGCTTGCACAATTCTACCACCTGCAGCAGCTGCCCAGCCCCTGTCCCAAAGCCACCTCCTGGCCCAAGGGCATGACTCTCTCAAGACAGGGCATTAGGAAAGCCAGAGGTGAATTTTGGAGAGAATGTCCCCATGGCAGACTCTCTATGGTTTTACCTGCCTTGCTGCTTTTCTGCATTGAGCCTCTTGAAAAGCAAGATGATAGTCACAGACTGGGAGCCTTGGGACAAAGTCCTTAGCACTAGCTGGCCATGGGACAACAGATGTATTTGGCCACAGTACCTGCAGGGATTTTGGAATGCCCAGGACTTGGAATTAACAACAAGCCATGAACACGGCAGCACACAAGAAGTATAGGGAGGTACCATACAAGGGCTGGAGGTTATGGGTATAGGCAAGCCTCTGAAGATCCAAACCCATAAGGAATTCACCCTGTGGCCCTGTCATGTTGTGTGTCTCAAGATACTCCATCTGTGTGGACAGAAAACTCTGATGCTAGAAGTTGGACTAGAACATAACTGAGTCCCAGGAGCCTAAGTCCTCTTCCTAGGAGGCAGCTGTGCTGGAAGAGGCCCTGCTATCATCAGGGAGCAGTCAAACCCAGTACAACGTTGGAGTACAGCCTAAGCCTCTGAAGTCCCTCAGGCCCCTTGGGGTCACAGTGATGGTTGGGGTACCTGAAGGGTAGGAAGCATATGGTCATCTTCTCACCAGCCATCCTGAGACATTAAGAAATATGAGGACTTGTTTCACATGCAGAATTCTCTCTGCCCACAGTTTGTCAAAGCTTGAGTTACAGATATCTGAGATTTGTCTGCACCCTGCATGTACACAGCCCTAGGCTCTGCCCTCTTTACTCCATGTGGGCATATCAGTGGTGTGTGTTGTGTGGAGCCATTCATCACAGAGTGAGTGTGCTATGGCTTGCTTCACACTCAGCTAAAGGCTCCCTGACAGTCCAGCAGATGGTTATGGCGTAGGTGTTTGGATGGACCTTGTTTGAATGGTCAGGTGAGAGGGCAATGTACAGAAGGGATAGGATAAGACACAGACTGGATATATAGCTCAGTGTAGAGTACTTGCCTAGTGCTTCCATCCCTAGCACCTCCCAAAAAGAAAAATAAATGTAATTGATCTTATCTGGGAGGGAAATTTAGCATTACATTTTTATTTATTTATTAGAGACAGGGTCTCAGTATGTAGCCCTGTCCTGGAACTCATGATGTAAACAAGGCTGGCCTCAAACTCACAGAGATCAGCCTGCCTCTGCCTCCTGAGTGTTGGCTATAAAGGTGTGAGCCACCATGCTCCCCCTTAGCATTAACCTTTGAGGAACCACCAGCCACTTCCCAGGGCTGGGGCCTTGGCTGCTCTTGTCCTTCCTCCCCATGCTGCCCAGAGACCGACTTGTTCCCATGGGATGTAGCAGCTCACAGGTTTTCATTTATAGTTACCTGAGGACACATGGTGTAGGCAACAGTAAACATGATTTAAAATGACAAAAACACTTGGTCCCCATAGATGTCCTTGCAACTTCATTGTAGGACCACAGTTGTTGATAATACAGAGGTTGCCATGTGCCATCTGCATGGGTATCCTGTCTTCTTAGTGAAAGGTTCATCAAACACTGGAGGTGCCTATGCTGGAACTTTAGGGCTGTGTGTGCTGTTTTCTTTCCATCTGTACCTGACCCCTTCTCAACATGAGACAGTCCCTTCTAAGGAAAAAGTATGTGTCATATGTGCATGTGTTTCAAAATAGTACCAACTGTTGTGGCAGTTCCTGTGGAGAGGCCCCAGTCCTCAGGACCGGTCTCTGACCCACACCCTGGGTTCTTATCACACACAGGTCATGTTGGCAGTAAACAGAGGACTCCCTGCCATGGCTCAGATTCCTAGGCCCTTATTTCCCTCCCCCGGTGGAGTCTGACAACAGGAGAGCAGCTCACAATACAGAAAGCTTTCCAGAGAGGGTCATGAGTCACCAGGTGGGAGCCCACAGCCCACTCTGACTTCAGACTGCCATCTTTGCTCTTCCCACCTCTGGAAACCAACTCAAGGTCTCAGGCTTTCCAGGCTAGACCATTTCATGTCCTAGAATGTCGGTGAACCTCCTGAGCTGCCTGCCAGGAGCTGATTGGCCTTAGACACAATAGTCCTGTAACCAGAGCTGCCTTCTCTACAGCTTTGCCAGTGCTGAATACCAGGATGTCCTCAGCAGGATCACCCAGGTTGTCCAGCAGCACCAGAAGTCCTTGGTCCCTGGACAGCCCCAGCTCAATGTGTGTAACCAGGCTGTCATGGTGAGTGGTCCAAGCATGTATGCTGGGGTTTGCCTGTGCTTGGCTACTGTTACCCATGCCAGACACTGGTCTCATCCTTGGCTCCCTGTACTTAAGCAGCTCACCAAAGTGAAAATCATTGTTCTGGGAGGGAAATGAACAACATCCCACTAATACTAAGGATTATTGGAGGGTAAGTAGCCTTGTTCAGGACCAGGCTGGGCACAGCCTCCTCTGAGGGTCCCACTGGGAACAGCTTCTTCACTACATTCACAGACTGGTGACTATGTTGTTGGTTATTGCTAAATTACTTCTCAGGGGGAGATGTAAACATCTACCCCTCCTCCTAAAGACCCAATAGCAAATGGAAGTACATTCCACCAGTGTTTACTCTGGGGAACCAAAGAATGTATAGGCTTTCTTATAGGACAATGGATGAAGAGTTACAGGCAGGAACATGGAAGAGGAGGGGGAGTTACTTAAAGTAGCCATGCTGGAAGGTCTGTACCCAGCAAGTATGACTCCCCCATTGCTGTGTAAATAGGGGTTCCTCCTATATATTCTAGCCCCTCCCCAGACCCAAAAGGCTGCCTGCAATTAGGGCAGAATTGCATGCAACTGAACAGAAGGAATGGCTGATTACTTAGATGAGAGCCCTATGCTTCCCCCAGTAGTCAGTCCTGAAAGGAAGTCAATAGTCAGCAAACCAACCTGTCATGATCTTCTGCAAGGAAGCCCAGCTAAACTCCTGAAGATGGTAGCAGTTTGGCTCAGGAGATAGTCCCCACCATATTAGTGTTCTGACCTCTAAATGACAGTGGTAGATCGAGGAGTTTCTTAGGACTACCAGGTTTCTAGGGCTTCAAGAACTCGGTTATCCTCATGGTAGGGCATTGCTGTTCCCATCTAATCTACAGCTGCTCTGTAGCTCAGGCTTAGTCCATTGAGTGGCCTCAGGGGAAAATATGGGTCTTTTCCTAACAAATTGCTGTAGCACTGTCTAGAAGTTTTGAACAGCTTCATTTTCTATGCCAGTCAATAATTAATAGGCTGGAAAACTCTGGAGTACAACAGGCAGCAGAGAAATTTCAAGCACCACACAGAATCAGCAGTTGAAGAAAGGCATTTATTGGGGGTGAGGAAACACACACATGTAGCAGACACACAGAAAACAAACTGTCTGTGAAGCAGAAAAATCCAGTCTCTTCCTAGGACTTGGGTTTTCCTTCTCTAATTTAGGGTTGGTCAGTTGAAGAAAGCTAGGGTGTATGATTGGCCCACAACTGATGTGTGGCATGTCCTGAGCAGGCCTTGAACTGGTTGAACCAGTCCATAAGCAGGGGGCCTGCTGGTGGAAGACATAAGTCTACAATGCAGACTGGAGAAATGGCTCAGAGGTTAAAAGCACTGGCTACTCTTCCAGAGGTCCTGTGTTCAATTCCCAGCAACCACATGGTGGCTCACAACCATCTGTAATGAGATCTGGCACCCTCTTCTGGCTTGCAGGGATACGTGCAGACAGAACACTGTATACAAAATAAAGTCTACAGAGCTTTTGTCTTAAGCTGTCAGGCTTTTGTGACAAGTGAGGGGGGTAAGGAAAACATTGCCGTCTTGGAAATTCACCATCTATATCACCTAGCCATGGCTTCTCCCCTGTCTGTCTATCTACCAAGGAGTCTGTCTAACTCCTAGTCTCTCAATGGTTTGGCAGCCTCTTCTTCCTGGCTTCCCCCACTTGGAAGCTGCCCTAGATGTAAGCAGTTGAGTGAAGTTCTCTCCTGAGGCTTCCCTAGCTGGGCTTCACTTTCCTGGCTACTTGCCTTCCAGTTGGAACCCCACCCACCCCCTTTTCTGCAGAGCCAGAGCTGCTGCTTGAAGAAGGTCCTGGGCTCCACACCCCTGAACTCTGGATGGCACTACAAGTGGGTGGGTAAGGTGGGAGGGCCACATCTTGTTAATTGTGCCCAGACGAGTCTGAATAACTGCAGTTTATTTTCTTAAATTTCATTTTCTAGAATTGGGCACCCCCAGGCTGTGAAAAGTTAGGGAAGTGTTTGACACCTCCTGAGTCTGTTCCAGAGAAGTGTTCCTGGGCCCATTAGCCAGAACAGAATCTCCAGCCAGCCCTGCAAGTGCCTACAAGACTTTGGCCTTGGGACTGAGGGATGACAGAGATCAGCTGCCCTTGGCCCACCACCACTGGTTAGATGGCCCCTGCAACCAGTAGCAAGGTTCCAAGTCTGCACATACTGGAGACCTAACCCTGAAGTCCACTTTCTAGCACTGCAGCCCATCTTCCCATCTGGCTATTGAAAAAGAAGCAGTTCATGGCCTTGACCATGACCCACTGCTCCAGTCCAGGGTCTGAAGGGGTGTCACTTTGCCTTCTCACTGTCCCTGCATATATTTCAACCTTGGTGTTGAAGACAAAGCTGAAGATTTCAGTGCTATGCAAAGGAGCCATCATCTATCTGGCCATCAGTCCTCATCCCCATGTCAATTCCCTTGAGTTACCCTCCTCTTTTCCCACTGGCTACACACAAGAGGTAAAGATATCACATTGTGTCAGGTGGTGGTGGTGCACACCTTTAATCCCAGCTCTTGGGAGGAAGAGGCAGGCAAACCAAGGCCAGCCTGGTCTACAAGAGCTAATTCCAGGTCAGCTAGGTCTACACAGAGAAACCCTGTCTCGAAAGACCAAAATAAATAAATAAATAAATAAATTAAAGAAACCACATTGTCCAGTCCAAGGGGAGATCTGTCACTGCCCCATGGAAACAGGAAGATGACATCCTAAATTTCTGGCTTAGCACACTGTGGAACCATTTCTGCTGTGCCTGCCACTGTCATGTGCAGGCTACAAGATATAATCTCCAAAACCCCTTCCTGAAGGCTCATGGGAGTTGTTCATCATGAACAAGTTTTCACATCTGTGCAATGATTGTAATGCCAAAGCTGAATTGTAAAGGTTGGGAAATGATAATGAAGAGAAATTGAGAGACCAAGAATAAAGGAACAGAAAGTGTGTTAGCTCTTTTATCCAGGTTGGTTTTCTGTTTGTTTGGGTTTTTGTTTTGTTTTGTTTTGTTTGTTTTTGAGACAAGGTTTCTCCATGTAGCCCTGGCTGTCCTGTAAACCAGGCTGGCCTCACAGCCAGAAATCCACCTGCCTTTGCCTCCTGTGTGCCAGGATTAAAGGCATGTGCCAACATGCCCACCTATCTTGGTTTTTAAAATAGAGATGATTAGATGATACTAATGATGGCCCATGTACCTTTTGCATGAACTTCCCCTGGGGAGACAAACATCTATATGCCTCAGACAAAATACCAATGACAGACCAAAGTAACTATTGCATCCAGTGAGTGAGTTCATTGCTTACAGGATCATGATGACCCCAAAGCAGCTCCATCACCCTAACTGAAAAGTCTCAACCCAGCATGGATGACAACTTCCCTATAGATGCATAGATGGAGCCTCCCTTTAACCTTACACCATATACATATACATACATACATACATACATACATACATACATAGTCTAACACCTCCAAAGACCACCGTAGATAGAATTACAGCAGGCAGGGAGGTGGGGGTGAGGAAAGGAATGATTGGAATCTATTAAAACGTCCTCACACCCTCTCCTTGATGGAACATAGGTCCAATCTGGAGGATTTCTTTTGAGCAATTATAACCGCACTGAATATGATAATGGCCATTATACTCAGAGAACAGTCTTCCACATGACTACCTGTAGGCCCAGGTACTGTGCTGGGCAGGTAGATCCCACTCCTCTGTCCCTGGCTATCCAGATCTTCTGGTCCCCTCTCCAAAACCAAGAGGGTACATCTTGCCGGGCGTGGGCGTTGATGGCGCATGCCTTTAATTCCAGCACTCAGGAGGCAAAGGCAGAGGATCTCTGTGAGTTCGAGACCAGCCTGGTCTACAAGAGCTAGTTCCAGGGCAGCCTCCAAAGCCGCAGAGAAAAAAGAGGGTACATCTTGTTGCACAGGAGGGTCTGTGGCCTCAAGGTAGGCACCCCTACCCCAACGTGCTACCCTGCTTTCCCCTCCATTCCAGGCAATACGCAATGTACTTGTATCTCTGGACCTGAAACTATCCACCAGTTTCCTGAAAGCAGGGTTGAATCTCAATCCTCGCACTGCACGTCCGGAAAGCAGTACACAGAGCAAAGGAACGTAAGGCGAAACCAGGCTAAGGGATCCGGACAACACCCACACCGGCCCCTCCAGGTCCAGAAAGCTGGCCCTGCGAGAAGCGGGACTGAAAAGGCTTGCGGGAGCCAGAAATCCAAAAGGGTGCCAAGGCATGCGTCCTTTTTCCACCCAGAAATAACCCCAGGCTTTCAATTTGAGGTTATTTCAATATCCAGCAAATGCGTTACTTCCTGCCAAAAGCCAGCCTCCCCGCAACCCACTCTCCCAGAGGCCCCGCCCCGTCCCGCCCCCTCCCGGCCTCCCCTCGTGCTGGATCGCTCCCTAAGGACGCCCCGCTCCAGAAGCCCCACCTACCAAGGACGCCCCACCCTTGTTCCCGGACTGGTATGACCCCAGCCTGCTGACATCCCTCCGCCCTTTCTCGTGCACGCGGCTATGGCGGAATCTGAGTTGCAGCTGGTGGCGCAGCGCATCCGCAGTTTCCCCGACTTCCCCATCCCCGGCGTGCTGTTTAGGTGAGATCACGAGCCAGCAAGGCGTTGGAGCCCTGTTCCTGGGCTCCCGGCGCAGGCGCATGGGCAGTCTCGGGGATCTTGTGGGGTCTCCGCCCCCCTTTCCCCGGCCACCAGCCTCTCCTTGTTCCCAGGGATATCTCGCCCCTCCTGAAGGACCCCGCCTCCTTCCGAGCTTCCATCCGCCTCCTGGCCAGTCACCTTAAGTCCACGCATGGCGGCAAGATCGACTACATCGCAGGCGAGTGGCCATGCCAGGCCGTGCTGGTCCCCCACTGTGCAGGCTCCCCTCCCTTCCCTTATGTCACCCTCAGTCCATCCCACACCTATCCCTTCTTTCTTCAACCCCTAACCCTCTTTTAGCACTCTGTTTCTCTTGCCTTGGTCCCTCGTTGACCCTGGATGAGTACTGCGTCTCCCACCCCTGCTAGGTCTCTGACCTCCGCCCTCAGTGCCTGTTCTACTAGAGATGAACTCTGCTCGGTCCTTGTTCAGGGCCAGCCCTTCTCTCTTGGGGTGTGAAGTTGGCTAGCAGCCTGGAGGCAGGACTGTAAGAAGCATACGTGTGCTTTGAGAACTTTGAGGAAGGCCCTGGAACCTCCTTGCTAGGAGTAGCACCTAAGATGAACTAGATGCTAAAAAATGCTGTATCTTTGGGGCACACGAGGGCATGCCTGGGCAGGCTTAGAGCCTGGTAGTCTCAGGGGCTGCACCAAAGTGTAACTCTTGTGCTAAATAACTTTCACTTACCAGGCCCCGTGCAAGCACGGGCTTCAGAAACACCCTAGGGTCGCTGAATGTCCACCAGGGGAGTCAGACATGTCCCAGAGGGTGAGAACCCCAGAGAATTCGGTAGCCCTGACATGTGCTACAATTACTGATGCCCACTTCCTACTGGTTCCTCCTGGCCATACCTCAGGAATTAGGGCATGCTATCTGCCTGCTACAGTAGCTCATCCTCCCTGGAAGTGACCCCAGACATATACCCTGAACTGTAACCGATAAAGTGCGCCTGGGCAGATGTATTTGAGAGGTGGCAAAAGTAAACCATAGGTGTCCCCGAGCTAGATACAGAAGGCAGATAACATCCCCAAGGCTAAGCTGCTGCCCCAATAGCCATCAGCCTTCTAGTTATAGCTAGTAAGACTTAGTATTCCTGGTCAATACTATTCACTCAATCCTTACACCTCAGCCCTAACACGCCCCCTCTCTCATCCTAACAGGCCTAGACTCCAGGGGATTCTTGTTTGGCCCCTCCCTAGCTCAGGAGCTGGGCCTGGGCTGTGTGCTCATCCGGAAGCGAGGGAAGCTGCCAGGCCCCACAGTGTCAGCCTCCTATGCTCTCGAGTATGGCAAGGTAAGCAGGCAGTGGGTAGCTGTCTAGGAGTAAATGTGGGGGCTCAGAGAGGTTAAGTCATCAGGCCAGGTTTATACCACCAGGAAACATGGAGAAGCTAGGGGTGGTGGTCACTTGTTAGCTACTAGACTCTCACTCTACTTCCTGTCTGCAGGCTGAACTAGAAATCCAGAAAGACGCCTTAGAACCTGGCCAGAAAGTGGTTGTTGTAGATGATCTCCTGGCCACTGGAGGTAAGAGCCACTCTGTAGCATAAAGAGGTTTCAAAGGGATAAGCCCTATCCGGGGTGCTGACTAAGCAAGAGCCTTACTACCTGTGTCTTTCCTCGTCCCTTCACCCCAGGAACCATGTGCGCTGCCTGTGAGCTGCTGGGCCAGCTACAGGCTGAGGTGGTGGAGTGTGTGAGCCTGGTGGAGCTGACCTCACTTAAGGGCAGAGAGAAGCTAGGATCAGTACCATTCTTCTCTCTCCTGCAATATGAGTGACTGGAATGGTTGCTGCATCCCTGCCCTCAGCATCTACGGTTGAACAGTGGCTCAGCCTTACCAAAGTGACCTTTGTGAGCCACCAGCTGCACTTTCTCTAACTCTATTCACTCATTTCTTTGGTCAGCTGATGGCCATGCCTATGGACCACCTGGGTCCTTGCATTTTATATATGTGCTGAGTCCTGGAGCAGAGCAGAGCTACTGTGGGTTATGACACAGCAGATCAATAAATAGTTTGGTACATATGGTGCTTCCTGTTGTCTTGTTGCATGGATCACGTTCCATAGCTGCCAGGTGACAGTCCCTGTCCCTTGGGATTCCCTGTGCAAATGTTCTCCACAGAGTCAATCCCACACACTGCCCCGGCCGTAGGGTCTTATAGAACCAGAATCCGTTTTAAGCAAAAGGCTTTCATCAGTAGTCTCTAGAGTGACATGATGGGAACAGGGGCTCAGTGTCACCTTGCAGACCTCTTCAAAACAGGTGGAAACCAGTAGGCACAGCTCTGTATAGATTTCACAGCCTCTAGGAAGTTTTCTGGGCCATTCCTTTAGGACCAAAATGGAGAGAGTAGCCCAAGGGAATACCTTATTCATATTTTGTTGAACATCAATACCAGGTTGTTTGTAGGGATGCTGAGCCACACCCCCAGCAAGACTGTTCCCATCCAGACTTTTACTGGCCTGGTCTTGCTAGCCATAGAAGAAAACATTGCAACAACAGCAGGGCATCATTTATAGGTATTTTATGGTGACCCATTCAGTTTAATTTCTGTATTACTTTTATTTAAATCTTACGTGACTTTATTAAAAGCCAAGATTAACAGTCACATCCAAGGTACAGAAGGTTAAATAAAAATTTTGATCTCAAAACCTATAGTTATTTCCATTATATACAGAAGGCCCAATTTCACTCTTGCCATTCAGAACTCTCTGTCCTTATGAAAGCTGGCCAGAAGCCCAAGTTCTCTGTGTGGGTCTTAAGGCTCTAAGCAAGACAGCAGCTTTCATGAGCATGGAGA
The DNA here is from genome assembly GCF_003668045.3 of Cricetulus griseus. Lineage (NCBI taxonomy): Eukaryota > Metazoa > Chordata > Mammalia > Rodentia > Cricetidae > Cricetulus > Cricetulus griseus. Next base: position 199,224,202 of record NC_048596.1, on the reverse strand, counting down.
ACAGGCTAGGCTTTGGCCTAAGGCTCCCAACTGGACCTTGCCAGTACCTAGATGAGTAGTTTGTGGGACGGGCATCTAACATACTCTGCTCTCCAAATCTACTTCCCCAACACCCACACAAGTGCTGGGTCTGGGGTACCCAAAGCCTCAGGAACCAATTTAGCACTTTATGGGCACAATTGCTGCCCATACTGGCAGTAAGCCCTTGGGCCTGTGACACTGCGAGGGATGCTCAAGTGCATTGTACTGATAAAGGGAACAGACTATCAGGTAAAGAAATGAGTCACAACCCCTCAGTGTGGATCTGGTGGGTCAGCCTTTCAGTGAGGCCAGCTAAGTCAGCAGCTTTGTCCAGCTTGATGTAGGTGTCCATGCGAATCCGATGCAGGCTCAGCCAGTCTGGCAGCAACTCAGATAGGAGCAACACGTGTTTCTCCATCTCCCCTGTGGAAGTGCATTGTGGTTAACTGAAGCACAGTGCCTGGATGACTTGCTTAACTCACTTACCCAGCCTGGTGCCTTACACCCCTCAAGGCTTAACCTGTGTGCAGTGGATCCAAGCAGAGGCCTGGGCCCTGCTCTCAAACACCAGGGGGATGAACAGCAAGGGCAAGACACACATACTCCAAGCTTGGTGACAGCTTGCTCCAGGCCTGACAGCTGAGATGAGCCCCTAAGCGGCAGAACTGGGATTCCAACAAGTCCATGGCAAGCAAACTGTCCCTGGTCAGAAATGGACCCAGCTCCTTGCCAAGGACACAGTGAGCATGACCATGCCCACCCTCATCACCATCTCTTAAGTTTTACTTATTATATATGTGTGCAGTGTTCTGCCTCCATGTATGCTATGCCTGCAGGCCAGAAGAAGGCGCCAGATCTCATTACAGATGGCTGTGAGCCACCATGTGGCTGCTGGGAGTTGAACTCAGGACCTCTGGAAGAGCAGCCAGTGCTCTTAACCGCTGAGCCACCTCTCCAGCCCCCCCTCACCATTTTCTTGCTTTGTACAAACCTGGGCTCAGGGCAGCTCGGCAACTGTCCACCATCCTTGCACAGACCACCTCCATAGTGAGTGCTGGCTTGCGCTCAGACACAAAGACACCACGCAATACACGAGCCAGCTCTGGCAAGCGCTCTAACCGCTGCAGCCGAAGCTCCTGTTCTGGGCACCGCGTCATCTGTGCCAGCTGCTTTTGGACTTCCTTGGCCCTTATCTGTATGGAGTGGTTTAACAGCAATAGTTACCAAGGCCCCCTCTTGTCACCAATGCCCTCTACCCATTAACCAGGACTTACCCGCTCCAGCAAAGCTTGGGACACACCCTTCAGGGCACTGGGAGAAGCAGCTGGTGGAGTGGCTGGTGGGGTGGCTGGGAGTGCTGGACTAGAGGACCCAGGGCTACTAGACTCAGCCGAGCGCAGGACCAGGTTACTCAAGGCCTTCTCCATCTGCAGTGTTGGCACAGGTCAGATGTCACAAATGGTAACTAACTGCCCAGTCCTGTGAGGGGAAGCCCTTTGCCCTGCATGGGTCCCACCCAGGAATCCCCTCTCTCTCCAGGCCAAGTTCCCTAGTCTTGGAGGCCCAGCAGATATACACAGCCAGCTGAGCTGGTGCAGTGAGTGTGTGAGTGAGAAGGTTCGGGGCACATCTTATTTCTGTGTCCTTAGCTGAGAAAATATCAGATAACCAACCCAGAGGCACTCAGCTATTACCTCCACCCACTGGGGTCAGGCTGCCGTACTCCCTGAGGAGAACAGGATGAATTAGAGGCTAGAGAGCCTCACCTTGGGTGACATCAAGCTGCGGGCTCGGGCCAACACCTCCTGGGCAGTGGTGAGCTTCTCCGTGACAGGGGGCTGGGGCAATTCAGCTGGTTCAATATCAGGCACTTCATCCACATTGAAGCGTGGGTGCCAGCGTGTCAGCTGGTCTTCAGGCACAGCCATGGGGGGGTTCAATGAAGCAAGGAAAGCCTGGAGGAAAGGAGTGTTGGGCTACTCAATTCATTTCCAGCTAGAAATCCCTGGGCAAACAACTTAGCCTTTCTGTGCCTGGGTACACATAGCCAGGTATAAAGAGGCACGTTCCAGCCAGGCGTTGGTGGCACACGCCTTTAATCCCAGCACTGGGGAGGCAGAGGCAGGCCTGGTCTCCAGAGTGAGTGGCAGGATAGGTTCCAAAGCTACACAGAGAAACCCTGTCTCAAAAAACTAAAAAAAGAGGCACGTTCCTAGCATACAGGCACTGTTGACAATGACAAGGGAGCCTCCTCAGGGTCTCAAGGAAATCTGGAGGTCCCCAGCTTTTGGGTTCCAGGCAGCTCTGCCCCAGCTCCAGCCTATAGCATATGTCAGTAGTGGAATCAACCCTCCTCACATTTTAAGATAGCCATAGCAAGGGATTAATTAATAGAAACCTTTGTATTTGCAATCAGAACAGCCACTGAAGGGGGAGCGGGCCACTTTAAGACCATGACCTCTTACAGCAGGGATTGAACCTGCTCAATGACCTCCACAAACTCCAGCACTCACCTTGTGATGCTCTTTGACTCGCTCTACCAGGTTCCGTCGGAAGACCTGCCTGCGCTGCAAGAGGCACGTGGCTGTGAGCTGGGTGGCACCACCACTAGTCTCTGTAAGAGGAAAACAAGGTGATTCCAGGCCTGTCCAGTTGCCCACCCGTGACTCAAATCCAACTACCAGTGCTGATACCAGCGTGTCATGCTCCCCCACAAGAACAAGGTGAGTGAGCACACCCACAGCCTTGCCAGAGACTCACCCTGGTCCAGCAAGGGTTCTATGGTGAGTTGGTAATCAGATCTCTTGATGCTGTCCTTGAAAGTGGGGACATTGCATTCCTGGCGGAAGCAATAGGATGTGGGGTACACGGTTTTGATCTGGCCCACATTGCGCTCTTCAAAGCGTCTACAGAAGAAAGAGAGGGCTAGGTCAGAAGGACCACACAGACTGGCATCAGACTTCAAGGGCACCTAAGCCACTCTCCCTCAACACTCACTTGCGCATCATGTCCTGGACACCTTGTTTGACTTTAGCAAAGGTCACAGTCTCAGATCGATTGTGAAGCATGCCCACAATGGTGTCCATGCTACGGAACATCTCGGCCAGCACTTGATACTTGTAGGGCAGGACAAGGCCAGGGGGACCAGGCTGGGCCAGGGCATGGAAGCGCTGGTAGGCAGGGACTTTCTTGACACTGTCAACAGGAAGGAGTCTCACTAGACCATCAAGCCACACAATCTGAACCCCCCTCCCCGACGTCCCCACCAGACAACAAGGTAGAAGAGCCCTTCACAACCAGAGCCTTGTCCTCGTAGATCTACTGTGCCAGTGAGGACCACCAGAAAGAGACACGCACCAGCCTGCTCGACATACCAGCTCTGCCTCACCTGCCTGCCCAACACCCTCAGCTTGGAGAAAGAGAGACCCAGACAGGCACAGCATCCACAGCTGCCCATAGTGCCAAGAACAAGCCAAAGGCAGAAGTGACCATGTCCTTTTCAGCTGGGGGACAAGTGCATAGTGCTGGTGAAGAGTAGACTATATGTCTAGGCAATCTGGCTCCCAGCCCCATGGCCACACTAATTGTCTCCCGGGAAGTCATGGCCACCCATCCACTCAGGATCTACAGTGCCTCCCAACAGCCTGTCCTTCCCTGGACCTTGTGGCTCACTAGGACTCACCATGGTTGCTCTGTGGAAACCTTGGCATCTGATGTAGAAGACTCAACAGCATTCTCCTGGATTCTGGCCTTCAGGGCCCGAGCCTGGGCTCCCAACTTACGTGCCCGCCTCAGGCAGGACTGGAGCTCTGAGATGGTGTCTTTTGAGGGGACCTACAGACACAGATGCTGTTAGTTCTAACAGTTATTCATAACCCTACCCACAGCCCACCCTCAGTCCAGCCTCCTTACCTTGTCCCGCTGCTGAGCTGTGGCAGAAAGGCCTGGTCCTTCTGAAACAGTGGTGCTCTTTATTTTCTTGACAGGAGATGGGCTTACTGGGGAACTAGGGTCAGCTGGAGAGCTGGGATCAACTGGGGAACTGGGGCAGGAGTCCTGGTAATCAAAAAGCTACAGATGAATACACTAGGGTGGAGAGGGGTGGGGGGGTACCTGCTCTGCAAGAAGATCACTGGCCTTAAGAGCCAGAACCAGGTTGTCAGTGAACTAGACCCTAGGCTGGGGGGGAGGGGGTGCCTGTCAATTGATGACACAGGAAAGATCCACTGGTCTGGGGGGGGCTCCTCCTCCTCCTCCTCCTTGAAGTAGCCTCCAGGCCTGACTCTCTTGTGTTTTCTCTCCATTTCAGATGCTCCAGCACAATTCTTTGCGGAACTATCACCCCCAACCTTTGCCTGCTGCACCCTCCCAGCAAATCCAGGTTCCCCTCTGTAGGGCAGCTGTTGGCTCCCCTGGGGGAGACAGAGGAGTGCCTAGCCAGCTCCAGACTCTACTCCTCCCTCAGTCTTGGCGCCCAGTTCCCTGCCTCAGCTCCCGATGGTCAGTGTTCCTCTCCTAGCCAGGGGTCCTCTGGGGTCCCAAGTGCGCCTCACCAGTCCAGGAAGCCGCAGCCTCCGGCGCGCGGGCGGCGCGGCCTGGTCGCTCCTGGGTTCGGTGGAGGGACGGGCGCGCTTGCGGCTGCTGCTCCGGATGAACTGAGGGGTCACAAGCCCACTGGGGCTCGGGGTGAGACAGGCCGACTTAGCCCGCGGAGCAGCAAGGCCCGGCCGACGGCGCGGATAGAAATCGGTAACACGACTTTGCGCCATGGCGCCAAAAAGCTAGTTCCCGCGGATTTCGCGCGGTTTTCGCGGATTCGGCCTTGCCCCGCCCAGGCTGTACCATCACGCGCAGCTCTTGGAGGGGGAAAGGTGCATACTCCAGAGCATGCGCGCTAGCATGCACCAAAATGCGCGTGCGTCACGTCGGGCACCTCCCTGCCGCCTTCAGTTTGAGTGAGCGGGAATGGGAGCGGCCAGGAATGGGTGGACCGGAATGGGCTGGACTCATGACCACTGGCGCGCTGACGTGCGGCACAGCACATGCGCTGTCAGTCATTTACAAGCGCTAGCTAGGCTGTGGAGCGTACGGGTCTCAAATCCACGTCGCGCGCAGCACGAAGTGGGGCGACCGCTAGCCAATGGCTTCTGGCCCGGCAAAGAGGCAATCGGATGAAAGACGCCTTTGCTCCTGTTGTTCACATTTGCAGAATAGCCTGGTCTCGCATGCCAGCAAAGTAGCTGGATCGAGTCCCAAGCAGCTGCTGAATATCTGGTCCCAGACGCGCGATGAGTCTACACAGCACGGCTCAAGCAACAGAACAGGCTCCAAAGCATCTCGTTTCTCTTGCCACATCCGGGCTATAGAGTGCAGAGGTCGGCTCTGGGAGGGGGCTCCAGAGCAGGAAGCAGCCTAGAGGCTGGGAAATCAGGAAGGCCACGCAGAAGGACTGATTTCCTCATCACCTGATTTCCTCAGTCACTGCCACCCAACGCTCCCAGCACTCTGGAGGGAATGGCCATGCACATAGTACTGTCATTTTGGGCAAAGGTGGCTCCCAAGGAGGAGGGAGGGCATAAGGGGAGGGACAGCGCGGAAGCAGGACCTGGGAGACCTGGATAGCTGTAAGGACAAGCTGCACCGAAGGAGAGTTCCGAGGAGGTGGGCGCTTGTACAGTTCAGAGCATCAATCTAAAATGCATCTGCAGCTGTGGGGTGAAGGACCAGGATTTAGTAGTGAGTTTCCAGACTTGGTGCTCGCACCTCATGGGTGTGGTATGCCCTAGAGCCTCACAGCCGGCGTGAGGTCTTCTGGATGCTTCGGAGCAACCTTAGTAACCATTCCACATTAGTAAGGCCACCCCTGGAAAGTAGGCCTTTTGTATGACTCAGCATTGGAGCCCCTCAGGAAATCCTGGTTTGCCTCAGTGACAGGACAAAGCCAGCTGCCTCCTGGTCACAGCTGATAAGATAAGTGATGCATGGCTGAGCCAATCAGATGTTTTCCTAGGACTAGAGAATGCTCTGGGGTAGGAACTACCTCCACCCTGTGTGCTAGTGGCCTCTCAAGGTAAGGGCAAGCAAACAAGTGTAACTCCAGAGGACTCAAGCCAGACCCAGCAACTCAGGTGTTTTGAAATAGATCCCCTTTGTTTTTGTTTTGTTTTGTTTTTTGCAGAGATGAGGAATGGAACCCAAGGCATTACACACACAAGCCAATGGCACCCTACCATCTGAACTGTGTTGCCTAACTGTGATAGTTAATCTTCTTCATCAGCTTGACGGGGATTTAGAGTCACCATGCCTCTGGGCATGGGCATGTCCATGAAGGATTTCCTCTCTCTTCCTTTCTTTCTTATTTATTTTGAGTCAGGGTTTCTCTGTATATGAGTACTGGCTGTCCTGGAACTTGCTCTGTAGGCCAAACACAGAGATCTGCCTGCTTCACACTCTGGCCAGGCCCTCCCCCAAACTGGGAAGCAAAACAACTCCTTACATTTTATCAGATTTTTTGTCAAGGCCTCTTCCAATCCATGGAACCTTAATTAAAACATGGTCACAAAAAATCAAAGTAGCCTGGCAGTGGTGGCACTGGCCTTTAATCCCAGGCAGAGGCAGGCAGATCTCTGTGAGTTCAAGGCCAGCCTGGTCTACAAGGCAAGTTCCAGGACATCAGGGCTATTACACAGAGAAACTGTCTAAAAAAAAAAAAAGCCAAGCCAAACCAAACCAAACCAACAAACAAAAAAGCCACTCCACAGGAAGCTTGATTAAAGCCATTTGAGGAGGGAAGAGTTTGTTTTTTAGCCCATGGTTTGATGGTACAGTTTATCATGGCAGGGGAAGCCTGGCAGCAGGAACAAGAGGTAGCTGGGCACAGTGAACCACAGTCAAGAGAGATGAATACTCAGCTTTCTTCTTTTCATGTAGTCCGTACAGTGGCACCACCTACACTCAGGATGGGTCTTCCCGCCTCAGTTAAACCCTTTGGGAAACATCAGCGGAGACACACCCAAAGGCATGCATTGATGGTGATCCTAAATCCTGTTAAGTTGCTTTTGTTTTGTATTTTGTTATAACAATGGAAAAAATAACAGTCATCACCACTTTCACCATTATCATCAAGACCATCATCTTCTCACCACCTGAGGATCATTAGAGTTGCCATAGGTCCTCGGTATTGATGATAGTCACATTCTGACCTTGCCTCACTTCCCTAGAACCCACTCTGGTTCCCTGAGACTTGCTCCCTGCCAAGCTACAACCTCAATACAGGCACAGAATGAATGGTTGCAGGCTGTGCCCTTCTGTTGCATCCTGGTGTCACCCGAAAGAAACAATGACAAGAAAGTGTGACTGCACCGCACTTCACTGGCTTCAAATTCATTTAATGAAAGAGAATGGCTTCTGTCCAGGTTTGCTGAACAGACAGCTCTGCTTCCTGTTACTGAAATGGCTTCTCTGTCTCACTCAAAGTGTCTCTCTAGGTCAAACCGACATGCAGGTGAAAAAGCTGAGACTGCAGGCGTACAGCTGCTGAGCCAGTGATCTGGACTGTCCCTCCTACTTCCAGCTCTCCACTTGCTGCTCTCCTTCACACTCCCAGACAGGAAACTGTAACTGATGCTGGAACAACATAAAATCCCTCAGGGACCTGCTGAGGATCTGTGAGTCACCTGCAGCCACGGAGGAGCTTTTTGTGTCTTGGCTTTTAACTCAAAGTTTGTGGCCAAATATAGAGAGGCAGCTTTCACCTTCAATGAAGGCATTTGGGTCTCAGCCAGTATTGATCTGCACTTGGCTCCCTGTCTGCCAGACAACCTTGGAATCCGTTATGGATGGGCTAGAGCAGGATTCCTGGAGAAGATGCTATTGCTTGCCACAGGTTGAATGATGCTAGCAGTTTTTTCTCCCTCCAAGAGCCAGTCTCCTTGTCAGTACCAGGGTGTCTTGTCTTATGGAACCTGCTTCACAGCTACGTGAGGAGCTGAGAGTCTCGTTATATCTCAGTAACGACAAAGGCCCTCTTCTCACACTTGATTTCAGAAAGCAGCAGGTGGGGAGAGGCTAACTCTGCTTTAGCCCTCTTAGCTTCTTTCCTGTTGCTGTGATCAGATACCCTGACAAAAGCAACTTCAGAGAGAATTGATTCAGCTTGAAACTTCAGATTCCAGTCTGTCATGATGAAGAAGTGACAACAGTGGGGAGTCTAAGAGGGAGCTGGTCACATTACATCCAGAGTCAAGCACAGACAGCAAAGAATTAATGCAGCAAAGAATTAATGAGCTACTGCTCATTAGTATGCTGGTGCTTGGCTTGCTTCCTCTACTTCTACAGCCTAGGATTCCTGCCAAGGGAATGATGTTGCCCGTAGTGGGCGGGTCTTCCAATTAACTAATGTAATCAAGATTGTTCTTCATACGCATGCCTAGTGGCCTGCTTCTCCAGTGGTTCTGCATTCTGTCAAGTTGGCAAGTAACCATTGCATTCCTTGTGTGGGCATCTAACATTGCTCTGTTCAGTAGAAATGCAGCGTGAGTTGTGTGGTTCCAAGTTTTCTACTAGTACATTACAAAAAGTAGTAAGAATCAGGTGACAATATTTTGTTAAAGTTTTGTATGGTTTTGTATGGGTCTTTTGCCTGCTTGTATGTCTGTGCATTGCCAGTGGAGGTCCAAAGACATTGGATCCCATGGGACTGTAATTACAGTTGGTGGTTGTGAGCTGCTATTTGGATGCAGGATATCAAAACTGGAACCCCTGAAGGAGTAACCAGCACTCATAACTACTGAGCCATCTCTCTAGCACCAGGTTGCAATACTTGTAATAGCCTGGTGGTGGTGGTGGTGCACACCTTTAGTCCCAGCCTGGAATACAAAGTGCTTTCTAGGACAGCCAAGGCTGTACAGAGAAACTCCTTGAAAAATAAACAAACAAAACAAAACAATACATATAATAGTTAAATTGTATCAGTTATGCCCAAAATGTCTCTCAAAATAAATAAATAAATAATTTATTGTTTTGTTTGAGACAGGTCTCTCTTCATAACCCTGGCTGTTCTGGAACTCACTGTGAAGACCAGGCTGGCCTTGAACTCACACAGATTGACCTGCTTTTGCCTCTGCCTCCAGAATGCTGGCATTAAAAGTGTACACCACCACTCCCAGCTTCTTTATATTTTCCAGAGACGGTCTCACTATGTATCCTTCGCTGTCCTGGAACTCAGTATCCAGGCTGGCCTCAAACTCACAAGACATCTGCCTAGCTCTGCCATCCAAGTGTTAATATTAAAGGCGTTCAACACCATACTTGGATAATAGATTTTTTTAATGAGACATTTGACATTTTCCTTTATTATTGACCACCAAAATCACCTTGATTATCATCACCATCACTGCCATTACCACCCTCATCATCAGCACCACCACCACCACCATCACCATTGCCATTGCCATTATCATCCTGGCTGTGTTTACAGCTCCATCTCTATTGGTTGAATAGCCTTAGATAGAATGCTGAACCTCTCAGCATTCAACTCCTCTCTTGTCCCTCCTATTTCAAATGGAGCTGCAAAGCTTGGTGGAAGTAGGGCATGGTGAGAAGCCTAACCTAGACTCTGTCAGCAGGAAATGACCTATGGGTATCAGCCTAGACAGCAACCCACCCTGACCACAGCTGAGGTATAAAAGTCCCATGGGCACAGAATCCTCACTAGCTGCACAGTCAGCTATCAGGACCAACTATGACACAAGGCCCTGAAAGCACAGCCTGGTCTATTAGGTGGAGGGTCGAACAATTATAGACTTGGTGCTGCAATTGGATCTCTGGGCTCTGGGTGCCAGTGCCCTTCTTTAGGACCACTGGTCAGCTGGGCTAAGGTACCCAGCTGCCTCTTACCTGCCTGTTACCCCAAGTGCCCACTGAGGGCCACATACTTAGCCCCTAATTCATGGTGAAGGGGCTTTGAATTTTTATGAGAACTCAAGAGAAAATGCCTAGAACTGTCGGAATAACTCAATAAAACCCTGGCAGCACCTCCAACATTCTCCCAAACTACGGAGCTTCTAGGAGGAAGCCAGGGCTTGATCATGGTGAGACAAACAGGCTCATCCCAAGGCCCCTTCCCCTGAACCCTTTCCAACAGGCATTTCTGGGCTACCAATGCTTTGCTACTCCTCTGCCCAAGGTTTCATTGTCCCTGGAGGAAAAGCAGAAGCTCCCAGAGGCCCAGAAGACCTCACAGAGCACCTCCCTAAAGTACTGCTTTGAGTGCCCCAGCAAGCCTACATGGCCAACTCCTATGTATCTGCAGCCTCTGGGACTCTGGCTGTTTAAGATCTGTTACATTATGGAAAGCTCCCATGATTCCCTAGCTCCTAGAACATTCCAGTCTACATGAAGTGTTTAATTTCCTATTTCTGGCAGGGAGTCTGTATAGATCTGAGAGCTGGAGAGGAGCTGAAGTAGTTATCTGGAAAAGCCCACAGCATTTGTATCGCAGGTGGATGGCATTAAGATAGTCACTCAGGTGGCTGAGGCAGGATTGCCTCAAGTGTGAGTTACAGTGTGAGGCACTTATCTTACAAACAAACAAACAAAGCTGGGCATTGGTGGTACATGCCTTTAATTCCAGCATCGGGAGGCAGAGGCACTTGGATCTCTGAGTTCAAGGCCAGCCTGTTCTACAGAGAAAGTTCCAGGACAGCCAGAACTACACAGAAAAACCCTGCCTCAAAAAAACCAAAACGGGGGCTGGAGGGATGGCTCAGAGGTTAAGAGCACTGGCTGCTCTTCCAGAGGTCCCAAGTTCAACTCCCAGCAACCACATGGTGGTTCACAACCACCTTGAATGAGATCTTCTGGCATGCAGTCAGAAGACTGTATATATAATAAATAAATAAAATCTTTAAAACCAAACAAACAAACAAAAAAAAAACCAGAAAACAAACCTGAGGTCAGATGCAGCATGTTCGGGGCCTGAATGTGAAACTCAACCCCTCTTAGAAAAAGTGCTCACCACTAGCCTCACTAGGTGAAGTATAAGCCAGAGTAGGCCTGCCTTCTGGGCAGTGCTGAAGAACAGAACCCATCCACAGTTAGGATTGATGACAAATGTGATCTGACACCGTGACAGGAAAGGCAGCTCTGGCCCTGGCATTTGGGGAAACAATTTCTAAGCTGGGGCATTTGAGCTTTGAAGTCTTGTAGCTGGACCTGTGATCTTTAGCAACCTTTGATAAAGTCTGTCTGTGGTAAGGAGGAAGAGACAGACACACTTCAGGGAAAGAGGAAGGTCCCAGATCCTGGGCGGACATAAACAGACAGGTGGCAGATAGCAGAAGGAGTCAGTCATGGGCCCCACCCCTGAGAACACATTTCTGGTCTTCCAGCAGTCCATCCCAGACCTGGCGTCTTGGAGGGAATTCCCAGCATTCCTGCACCAGGCTGTGCCTGAGAGATTTCTGAGAGGGTATCTACATTTCCCCTTCACTTGGTCCAGCCTACAGATGTGCCCCTGCACAAAGAGGTGATAAAGGAGTCTGCAGGGGACTTTATCTCTCAGTGACCTGTCTAAAAGTCCAGCTCAGGGCTGAGGTAATGGGTGTTCACTGAGCCACTCTTTCTTTAGTAGAGAAATCTTCACAGCCAGAGGGAGTGAGGCATACCGGGTGCTGGCAGAGGCGCTGGGCCTGTTGACTGATGGCCCTGTCTCCCGTCCTCCCACCATAATTAAAGACCAGCTCAGTGAAGGGCTCAAAGAATCCAGAGGTGAGAGGGGGGTCCTAAGGGAGAGTGAGGGGACACAGACAGCTGCAATGGGGGATGCTATGTTCAGGAGTAAGGTGTGGAGCCTGCAGGGACCCTAGCTTTGAGGTCTATTTTTTTCTTCCTCAACAACTGCTGAAGTAGGTGAATGAAAAAGACGAAGACATGACTGCTCCTAGGTATGGTTGGGGACGTTTATTGTAGAATAAGAGAGAAAACAGCCAGAGGCATCTGGAAGGGTCCAGACTGAGCCAGGACAGCAGACTGAACAGGGCCATGAGAAGAGAGGGGGTGGGGCAGAGTGAAAGAGGTAGAGAAGGAGGCCAAGAGAGCATGTAACCAAAATGGCTGAGGTTATACAGGGTCAGAAGGCTGGGGAAGGGCAGAGCCCAGCCCCAAGGAGGGAGATTAGGGTAGAGGGTGGGGTAAGAAGTGCTGAGAGGGCTGGAGAGATGGCTCAGAGGTTAAGAGCACTGACCGCTCTTCCAGAGGTCCTGAGTTCAATTCCCAGCAACCACATGGTGGCTCACAACCATCCATTATGAGATCTGGTGCCCTCTTCTGGTGTGCAGATATACATGGAAGCAGAATGTTGTATACATAATAAATAAATAAAATCTTAAAAATGATTAAAAAAAAAAAAAGAAGTGCTGAGAGAAGCCACAGGTACTGAGTGAGACTTGTCCTGGGTTTCTTTGACACCTAACCATAGACACTGTGTCAGGACAGTGTATACACATGCCAATAAAAGCCAGTGCTACACACATGGCAGGCAGACACTCACACCACTGAGCCACACCCAAGCCAAGGGTTGGGGACTCTTAACCTGGAACACAGGGAAGCAGAGCTGGAGCTAAAGGCTCTGGCAAGGATTCTTCTGAGGCTGGTCCTTCAGGGAACATGAGTGGCAAGGGGGACCAAGAAAGACCAAGCAGGACAGATAGGGCCCGAGAGGCTGGTCTTGACTGGGCTATCTCCATAAAGCTGGACACTAAGTCACACTCAAGGGTACTATAAAGACCTGGCCATACCTCAGGGCTTGGGTATTTACCCACAGCTGTCAAAGGGCAGCTAGGCCCCATTAGAAATGGACATATGTGGGTGCAGGAGTGTCCTAGCCATCTTATCCTCCCTGCCAACAAAGAACTATAGCAGAAAGTAGGTATGGGTGGGGGCAGGATTAAGGTTGGTGTTGGTATGAACTCATTACTCTCCATGGATACAAGGTATGCAACTTGCTGGTTGGGGTTGGTAGTTAGCATTTGCTAACTTGATGTCAATGGCCCTTATCCTGTGATTCTCTCTGCTGGCCCTGGGTATGCCTAGTCACTGAGATGGCCCAGGAGCTCTAAGATCTATAGTCATCATGGTTACACCCAGGAGGTAGGGTATCACAAAGTTCATCCACCTTAGATGTCCAGACATGTTGACCAGGGCAGCTAAGGGGCTCATAAGTCATCCAGAAGAATTAGGAGTTTGGGGATGGCATCCAGGTGGCTGTATGACAGAGGGAAATACTCTGGGTGCTCTCTGAGGCACTAGTTAAACAGCAAAGATTGGTTAACTTGAGATCTGTAAGTACTGGTCATGGTCACCTGTAAGGACAGTAGTGACATAATCAGCAGTTAGGCCTTGGATGCCCAAGTCCTTACCTCTCATCTCTGCTCCTGACCTGGGTATGCCGTTGGGGCATGAGAGGAGGGCTATCCTCACTGTTGCCAGCATGGGTGTGCTTTCTGCCCTTCCCTGAAAAACAGGTAACTTTTCTTCCCCAGGGGCTGGAAGACACCTGGGCACCCTCAGCCTGCAGAAAGCCAGACCACGGAGGGATAGGTCAAGCTTCCAGAGTGGGGACGGACCTTTCTTTGTAACCCCTCCTGGAGCTTCTGAAAAGGAGGAATGGGCTGAGTTCATGAGCAGTTCCATCCCTGAACAGGGCCCCGCCTCCACACCCAGCTGTGGGCAGGAAAAGACTGAGTGGCAAGAGTAGCCAAGTCTGCACACAGGCCTGTACCTCCCCTGCTGGCTCTGATCAGGCCCTGGAAGAGGCCATGCTGTGCTTCCTGGTTCTCCTTTGGGAGCCAGACCTGGGGGAAGGGGAGTCCAAGGAGCACTCACCAGGGCTGGAGAGCAGGTGACAGAGTTAATAGCAGCACTGTTTCTTGCTCACTTTGTTCCAAAGTTGGCTTCAATTGGAAAGCCTGCTCCCTCCCTGGGAGAGCCACTCAGGCTATCATTGCTCCTTAGAGATAGTGCAATGGTTCAGGGCCAAGGAAGGCTGGACAGAGGTCATCAGTTTTAGCTCCTCTGTGGCCTGTCTAGAAACAACCTCACTGGGACATTTGTGCGGTTCAGTGCAGCTCTGGGCTTGGGTCTGCGCCATCAACCTCAGGTTGCTTTGGGCTTATCCCTCCAAAATCCCCACTCCAGTCCTGATCTGGTTTCACTGCCTAGATGGGCTAGTATAACCACAGATATCCTTCTGATGCTGAACTCATTTGGAAAATGCCGATGACTAATCTGGCCGCCTTCCCCCATCTTTCTCACATGAATGTGGGCTGAACACTGGCCCCTGCCCCCACCCTATTCCTGTTAGTAATTTGCCAAAGGTTCCTGGCCACAAGCCCCACTGGCATGCTTCCCAGAGGGGTCTCCACTACCAATCTTATTTTTCTCTATTTTTTTGAAAAACATCTATTTGGTGTGTGTGTGTACGTGTGTGTGTGTGTGTGTGTGTGTGTGTGTGTGTGTGTGTGTGTGTGTGTGTGTTTGTGCCACAGCATGTACGTTGAAGTCAGAAGACAACTTTTAGGAGCCAGTTATCTTCTTTCCCCATGTGGGTTCTGAGAGCTCCAAGTTGGGTAGTCAGACTTAGCTGCAAGCATCTTTACCCACTGAGCTCAGCCATCTTTCTGGCCTTTAGACCCTTAACTGTTTGTTTGTTTGTTTGTTTGTTTGTTTGTTTGAGGCTGAGTTGCAGGTAGCTAAGTCTGGCCTTGAATTCCTGATCCTCCTATCTCAATACTAAGTGTTGGGATAAGGGTTTCTCTGTGTAGCCCTGGATGTCCTGGAACCAACTCTGTGGACCAAGTTGGCCTCAAATTCACAGAGATCCACCTGAATCTGCCTCCCAAGAGCTAGGATTAAAAGCATGTGCCACCACTGCCCGACCATACTGGACTTTTAAATTTGTTTTAAGACATGGTCTTACTTTGTATCCCAGACTGGCCTTGAGTTTGCTGTGATGCTCCTGCCTCTGTCATCTGAATGTTGGGCTCACAATGTGTCCCACTATGCCCAACTTCAATGGTCAACCTTTTAATTCCACCTGACATTTAGGCAACAGGCAGATTCTAGATACAACTCCAAATAATAGATATGGAGTCGGGGTCCTCAAGATTCTTGTCCTAGCCGGGCGTTGGTGGCACACACCTTTAATCCCAGGACTCAGGAGGCAGAGGCAGGTGGATCTCTGTGAGTTTTTTTTTGTTTTGTTTTGTTTTGTTTTGTTTTTTTCAAGACAGGCTTTCCCTGTGGCTTTGGAGGCTGTCCTGGAACTAGCTCTTATAAACCAGACTGGTCTCGAACTCACAGATATCCACCTGCCTCTGAGTGCTGGGATTAAAGGCGTGCGCCACCACCGCCTGGCTGAGTTGTTTTTTTTTTTTTAAAGATTTTATTTATTTATTTATTTATTATGTATACAACATTCTGCTTCCATGTATATCTGCACACCAGAAGAGGGCACCGGATCTCATAACGGATGGTTGTGAGCCACCATGTGGTTGCTGGGAATTGAACTCTGGGAATTGAACTCAGGACCTCTGGAAGAGCAGCCAGTGCTCTTAACCTCTGAGTCATCTCTCCAGCCCCGGATCTCTGTGAGTTTAAGTCCAACCTGGTCTACAGAGTGAGTTCCAGGACAGCCTCCAAAGCTACAGAGAAACCCTGTCTGGAAAAACCAAACTAACCAACTAAACAAACAAATAAAAAGACTCTTGTCCAGTGTTATCACAAACAGGGATAGGTCTTCAAGTGGGAAAAAGTGGGGAAAGGACAGTCCTCTGACTACTGCCAGGCTCTGGAAGGTGAAGGTATCTATAACCATGTGTAGAGATTGGCTTGTGTGAAGGCAGGAGGGCAAGTGACAGCTCCAGGTATGTTCCCCAACATGAGTGTCCCAGGTTCTCTCAATCTAGAGAGACCTTCTGGGGCTATCAGCTGCTGATTCTAGATGGAGATGGGAATGCCATCTGCTGGGTGGCATCTTGATAAAGCTTATTTCTGTGCCTAGGCCAAAACAGCCCTTTGAAAGAGTCCTCAATCTGCAGGCAAAGGCAGGTACAAGCCAGCTTTCCAGTGATTGATGAATTTCTCTGTTTCTAAGAATGGGAACAGGTGCCGGGTGTTGGTGGTGCACGCCTTTAATCCCAGCACTCAAGAGGCAGAGGCAGGAGGATCTCTACGAGTTTGAGGCCAGCCTGGTCTCCAGAGCGAGTGCCAGGATAGGCTCCAAAGCTACACAGAGAAACCCTGTTTTGAAAAACCAAAAAACAAACAAACAAAAGCCAAAATAACAAAAAAAAAAAAAAACAAAAACAAAACAACGAATGGGAACAGGCATTTGACAGAAATGTACTCAGGGAGCTGAAATAATAGCTCCCCAAATATCACAGTTGTTGTCCAGGAGTCAAGGAAGCAAGATGCTAGAGAAGTCAGCAACGTGGGCTGCCTCTGGGGGTGGAGGCTGAGGATGTGCTATTTGAAAATCGTGTCAACAGGTTTGTAGGTTTTTTTTGTTTTGTTTTGTTTTTTGAGACAGGGTTTCTCTGTGGCTTTGGAAGCTGTCCTGGAACTAGCTCTCATAGACCAGGATGGTCTCGAACTCACGGAGATCCACCTGCTTCTGCCTCCTGAGTGCTGGGATTAAAGGCGTGCACCACCAACGCCCGGTGGAGTTTGTAGTTCTTAAAACTGTTTGTTATAGTAAATCACACAGCATCAACTTGGCATTTCACCCAGTTTTCTTTTTCTTTCTTTGAGATAGGGTTTCTCTGTGTAGCCCTGGATGTCCTGGAACTTGCTCTGTAGACCCGGGTGGTCTTGAACTCAGAGATCTGCCTGTCTCTGCTTCCTGAGTCCTGGAGCTAAAGACATGGACTACCACCCTCCACCATTTTAACCATTTTAAGGTGTGCAATCTAGGGGCTTTCAAAATCCTCTTCCTCTTCCTTCTACATTGTTGGAGATAAGGTGGCTCAGGCTGGCCTCATCTTGCAATTCTCCTGCCTCCTGAGAGCTGGGATGACGGACGGGTTTGTGCTACCATGCCTAGCTCCAGAAACTTTTAAGTTCCCATTAGCAATTTCTTTCCTCCCCACACTCTGTTCTGGCAGTCTTCTACTCTCCATGTCTGAACTGACTTAATCTAGATACTTTTATAAAGTCAGGCATGAACTCAGCACTCAGAGGCAGAGGCAGGCAGGTCTCTCTGAGCTGGAGGCCAGCCTGGTCTACACAGCAAGTTCCAGGCCAGTCAAGGCTACAACAGTGAAACCCTATCTCAAAAAATTAAGTAAAACATGGCCAGATGGTACTGGATACATACAGTTTGTCCAGCAGTCCTTGGGTGATGGACCTTTAGTTTGTTTCTACCTTTTGTTCTCAACACTCAAATTCCAAGCTCTGCTTGAAAATTGGTTTCCAAGTTTTCAAAAACCGACCAAACAACCAAAAACACACAAACAACCCCCCCTCCGGAATCACACTATTTGTGGCAGACACCCACACTTGGCTCAGTGTTTTCCAGATGTTTAGTGTGCAGTGGTGCCATAACTTGGTTTTCTGCTATAACCAGGTAATACTCAACTTCATGATGGTTCATGTTTACCCACCCATTCAACCACTAATAGACACATGGGTGTTTCTGCATAGAATTAACATTCCAGTATAGACAAGTAGGATGACTGGATCAGCTCTCAGAAAAAGTAGGAACTGTAGTGGGAGAGCCTAATCTCTCAGTCTACTCTGGCCCTGTTCTATCCTCCCCACCTAGGGAACATATTCCTAGCACTGCATTAACTCAGTGTGGAGATAGCACACTGGCTATCCTACACGCTTTCTGGTGGCTGTAGGAAGATGAGAGGTTCTTTATCCTTGGCTACCTAGCAAGTTCAAAGCCATGTCTAAAGAAAGAGGGAGAGGGATAAAAGTGACACAGAGATGCCAGGGCTGTGGGCCAGGCAGGCTCTTCCTGGCCCTGCCTGCTCCACCTCTCCCTGCTTGGCAAGCAACAAGTAGGAAAGTTCTGATCCTAATAATCTGGTCCGTTTTATTTGACCTAGGTAACACAGGTATGTGACTGACCATGACACCACAGGGTAGGAGGCTTCATGCAAGCTGAAGCAGCATGTTTGCTCTGTTGAATGGGAGGGTTGCACAGAAGGGTGCCACAATTTTTCCAATGGTAACACTGTATCTTACAATGCAGGGAGTCTTCAGATATTCTTTAACTGTTACAGCAAACAACACAGTAGGATACATTTTAGTTTCTCTGACAGTTTGCGCGCTTAGCTTTGGTCTTTATGTTTTTACCTTTTGTTACTTTGACAGTTGTGGGACACAAACATTTCAGTTCTACAGAGGTTCTCAGCCTTTGTAACGCTGCATCCCTTTAATACAGTTCCTCATGTGGTGACTTCCAACCACAAAATGATTTTATTGCTACTTTGTAACTGTAACTTTGCTACTGTTATGAATAGTAGTGTAAATATCTGATATTCAGAATATATGATATGCAACTCTTGTGAAAAGGTCCTTTGCCCAGCTCCCAAAGAGGTCACGACCCACAAGTTGAGAACTGCTGCTCTGGAAGAAGGTCTGAATGGATTTCAGAACCTTCTCCATGCCCTGGCAGCACCCCCTCAGAGCCAGACTACAGGTGAGTCTTGGAGACAAAGTTAGGTAATGTTTAAACACTAGATATCCAGGGAAAGCCCACATTTCTGGTGGTTTTGGAGAACTGAAGATTCCGGGGTGGTGATTGGTTGGCTTTAGCCTGCTGGTGCCTTGAGGCTCAGTAGTGGTCACACCATCTTTCCTGGTCCTTAATCCTCTGCCCCTAACTCCACTCACTCCCTAGTGCAGCTGAGTTTGAACATGCTGAACTTGGTGCAGCTGTACAGTCTTGGGCCCCTTTCTCTTTCTTTTTTCCTGTCCACCTTAATACGGAAGACTGAGCCAAAGCAGATGCCTTGGGTGAGGTTCCCAGCACGTGCAGGACTCAGACCTTGTCTGGGCACCAATGAATGGGACAGTAGGTGCTTGGCAGCATTTGCTACCGTCTATAGCACACTGATTAAGACCAAACCACACAGTGGTGCACGTATGACTTGGAAGCAGTCCCAAAGTCCCAATCCAGACCACAGTGGGATACAGCTGTCTGCTGCCAGTGTCTCTCCACCCCAAGTACCAAGTCCTGGCCAACGTGGCCGCCGGTGCCAAAGCCTCGAGAACTTGGAACAACTGACAACCCCCAGGGGGCGCTGCGTCCTCGCGGCTTGAGGAGCCAAGCGAAAAGTTACTCCAGCCACGAGGGGCGCAGTTGCGGTGGGTGCTACCGAGGGTCAGGGGAGTCAGGCCCTTGGGAGTCTTTTGTATTGCCCCAACTCCGGGTCCCAGGCTCCGCCCCCCCAGGGAGAAGCGCCCCACCGGCACTATGCGAGTCACTGCATGGGCTGTAGGGGGTCTTCTGATGTGTGTGGACCAGTCTCCGGCTCACAGGCACCAGGCAGGTCCCGAGGGCCGGCGCGCGCGCGCGCGGACTGCGCTGGGCAGCGAGGGGTGCCTGGGAGAGCCAGGCCGTCGAGGGAAGCGCGGAGGCGGGCACTCCGGGGAGGGCGGGGGCCGAGCTTATAAAGGCCCGCAGGCGGGTGCAGGGAGAGAGCCGCCGAGTCGCCGTCTGGCCCAGTTCGGCCTACAAGAACCGCCCGCCCTCAGTTCCGCCCGGGGCGGGCTGACACCCCAAGCGCGCGCGGGCTCCGGCCGTCGGTACCAGAGGGCGCGGCCGGCCCGGACCCCGGCCAGAGGACGAGGCCCGCGGGAGGTTCTAGCAGCGGCGCGCCACACGTGTGGAGACCCGCCCTGAGTGCCATGGCGCGTGGTTCCTCCGGCCCCCACACCTCCTTTTAGCCACGGCGGCGCGACCCCGGGCGGTCCCCGGGCCTCGGGGCATGGAGCCGCACGTGCTGGGCGCCGGGCTCTACTGGCTGTTGCTGCCCTGCACTCTCCTGGCGGGTGAGTGGAGGGAGCGGGTCGGAAGGCTGCGTCCGCGTCCCCCTGCGCTGCGTCGCCCGGCCCCGCGAGGGTGCGCGCGGGCGAGCATAGGCGAGGAGATTCCCCGGGACTCGCGGCCCAGGGCGCCCGCATTCCTCAGGCGTGAGCGTGCAGGCGACCCCGGCGTGCTGGGGCAGGGCACCGGGTGGAAACGCGGCAGGCAGCGGCGAGGCATGGGTCCCCGAGCGCCCCAGATAGCGTTGGGTGTTTCCGCGCGGGCTAGGAGGAGAGGCCCGGGCGAGGGGCTGTTAGAGGGGAGCGAGAATTTCTCTTCTCTTTTGTGTTTGAAAAAAAAAAAAAAGAAGAAGAAGAAGAAAGAAAGAAAAAAGTCAAACTTGCATCACGACTTCCTGACCAATCTGGGAGAAGGCGGCGTTCTGCCTGTAGCTTTTCAAGTCAGACTTTTTCTGATCCAGCTCTAGGCACAGTGTTCTTAGTCCCAGTCCCGAGGCTGACTATTCCATGCCTTGGAAAAAGCTCCTGTCTTCCTCATGCCCTACTTGGTTACCTTCCAAAAGGACTGGGGCACAGGGCGCCCCAGAAGTCTCTGGCCTGGTGTCTGAACTGGAGATCCCCAACCTTGGCATGTGTCCTTTGCTTGAAAAGAGCTCCTCTCCTTCAGTGATAGGGGCTGGGGTCCTCTGCAGCTCTCCCAGCCTCACCCAGGGCACCGTGCCCAACTGTTCACCCACCCTTATACCTCCTGGAGCAGTCAACTCCCCTCCAAATGTGACCGTCTCCACGCTCAGATTAAGCGATGGAGCGGTTTGTGTTGTGAAAGTTTGTCTGCCTATGTGAAATCCTTCTGTCAGAGGTGGGGGGATTGTGTTTGATCCCCTCAGTTCCTCCAGGGACACTGCTTGCTCACCCAGTTGTAGGTAGATTTCTTAGGAACAGGCTCCTGGGGTGTCAGGCATCCTGGCCAGACCCTACTGTGACTTCCAGACAGGCTGAGTTTTGATTTGTAGCACCGAAATGTGGTGAGACATGGGGGAAATTTTTCAAGGCAGGAATCAATGAAAACCATTGAGCTTGAAAAGGAGGGGCCAGGGGACACTGTCCTCAGCTCAGCCTGGACTCGGGAGAGCCAAGGTCCAGGGCCTACATTGGTGGCTTGTTTTCCTCACTGGGCTGTAGACAGGCAGACTGTAAAAACAAGCTGAATGGGTTGACCATAGTGTAGAAGACAGGTACCCTTCTTAAAGGGATAGCTGCAACAAGAACTGTTTCTCGGGACATCTGAGGCTCCTGGACTGTCTGTCAGTGCTTGGGGACAAGAAAAGCAAGGCAGGGAATAGGTGGTCTTGTGTGGGAAGAAAGACTTCATCTTCACCGCAGAGGTAGAGGTCCTTTTCTACCGACAGGGGCCTTCTTAAACAAAGTTGGCAGAGTTTTCTCTGACAGAGCAGATGGTTTATGTTTTCACATCATGAAATACTCTGATATTTTTTCCAGTGGTTAAAAAATGCACAAACCATTCTTAGCTCATGGGCAGTACTGAAATTGATCGTGAGCTCAGGTCCAGCCTGCAGCTAGTGACCCCTTAGGATCAGTCAGGGCTCTGAGGTCCCCTAGCTTTTCAGCTGCAGTGTGTGGGTGGCAGGGGAAGCTTCCAGTCTGAGTCTGGTTAGGATGTGAACCAGGTTTTGCCAGCTCAGGGGGTTCCCACCCAAGCTGTGTGTTAGTCACCTGGGGAGCTTTCAAAAGGATATTAATGACTAATAGTCTTGGCTTTCCTTAGGCCCAAACTGTCCCCCCAATAAAGTTCATTCACGAGAACATATCCAGGCACAGGCCACACCTACACTGACTCTGAGCCTAGGTGTGGGCTTGGACATCAACAACTTTCTTTATGTTGGAGGGGGGGTGGGCAGGGGACACAGAGTCAGCCAAGAGCACTGCATGGTGCCATAGGAGATGCTGGCATCCTGTTCTTTGCTATGGAGTATTGCCATCTCTAAGGGACTGGAGGTCGAACATTCACTCTATCTCTTGTGCAGGTTTCCTCACCCTCTACCCTCTGAACAGTTTGAGTCCTGTCCTGTGTTTTATAAATAAGGCCTTCACAGGTTAGTCATCCTATATGCTGGGTGCTAGCTCAGGCCTTCACAAAGGTTTGAGTCATCCTGGAGCGTTCAGCCCCCTTGTCACTCCCCTAACTGGATCACAACCTGGAAAGCCAGGCAAGGTGATGCCCCAGCCTCAAGGGCATAGTGACCAGCTCAGGTGACCTGGAGACCTAGGGATCAGGGACCAGGGATGGAAGCTTCCAGAGATGTCCAGAAGGGGTGTTTTGTGCTTGGGGGAGAAAGGACCAGAGAGGCCTCACAGGGAACCAGGAACTTAAATACCAAGCAAGAACCAGGTAGTAAGAAAGCTCATTGAGATTGACAATCAGAAAGACCTGTGGTAAAGCAACATGGTCCCTACTCTCAGGGTCCAACATATGGCACCCACCATAGTATGTGGGCATTGTTATATCCATGACAGAGTGGCACTTGAGCTTGAGTGATTGTCTCTGAGAAGTATCACTGTTTACAGCAGGAATGTTTTCTCAGAATATTTTCATTGTCACCATTTACTGTCCACTGTGGGAATATATCTGGCTTGCCCACCACACACACACACACACACACACACACACACACACACACACACACACACACACACACCTCAGACAGGAACTGTCTGTCCTCACTCAGTGGTCATGTCTATTGCTGAAGCTCTGGGCCAGCAAGGGCAGTAAGATGGCAGAGAGCAGAGCCTCTCCTGCCACTGGTGCTGGTCTTGGTAGTCACAGAATGGGTGAGGTCCACTTCCCCCTGCAGCACTGTGGGGGACTCCCTGCTGAGCCTTGGTGACTGGGCCTGGCAGAGGGGTGGGCCCCTGCCTCCATGCTGGGTCTGGGAGGGAATGAGTAAGCAGGACAAGGAACCCAGTAGGTCCCAGTATGTTTAGGGGAGGAGCTGGGGACCGTCTGAGAACTGAGGGAAGATCACATGTCATACCATGTTCTTGCAGGTGGTCACCGGCTGTCAGGGGGAGGGTCCTGCAGAGGAAGTGACCTTGCTGGGGTGGGCAGAAGTGCTAGTTTCTGATCCTGGCCCCAGGCTGTTTCCTGGGCGGTGTCTCCTCCTGCATGTCCTGACAACTCTTAAGTTTGCTCTCTTACTGTCAGAGTTGGGGCCGACAAGGCCTTTGACTCCACCTCTGGGCCCCGTGTGAGCTGCCTGCCTGCGGCTCTGAGATCTCCTTTCAGTTCTGTTACCTATTTTAGAAATGTGTAATCAGATGTTTGCTTCTTCATATACATTTGTTCTTCTCGCCAAAGCTCAGCTTTCACACCTGCCTTCTATTGCGCTATTGGCGTTTGGGCTCCGTGTCAGAATGCAGCTGTTTGGGATTAGGATGGATGATCAGAATTAATTCACAGGCCCAAGATCGTATGGATGGGAAGGGACAACCCTGAAATGAAGCTTCCTTTGCCCTCTTTGCTGGCAGGTACCTGTTTAAGGTCATGTACTGTGCTGTGGGTGAAAGACAGCATATAGCAGCCAGTTCTTTCATCTCGCTCTGAACTTCCTGACCTTTAACCTCTTTCCAGGCTTCATCTCCTCCCCTGTAAATGGAGCTATAAAAGCTTTAAGACCACTTCCAGACTCTGATCTCTGGTCCCTGGGCTGTGACTCTCACACCCAGGCTGGGGAGGTGGATGGGTCAGCTGTTTTTGGAGGAAGGCCAGTCCTTCATCCCGTGCTTCCTCCTTGGTCTTGGTGGCTAGGAGCCCCTGAGTGCTTTCCCATGTGTGCTGTGCAGGGCCAGGCATTGGTCATCAGTGGCTGGGTCAGGTCTCCCGGGAGCTGAGTAGAATGGGGGGGGGGGGAGTGTTCCACTGCCAGGTTCCCTTCAGCACAGATGATGATGATGCTTCTTAGGAAAAGTAGGCACTGGTGCCCTCACTTTCCATGCAGAGGACCTGCCCCCGAGGGGGTCTACAGTCCTGTACCCTGCGTGGGACACCAAGCTGCACACTCAGATAGTATGCAGCTTCCTGAACCCCCTGAGTTCATTCATGCGTCCTCTCATCTAGGTCTTGTGGGACAAAGTACTGGGTAGCAGCCAAGAGCCAAGTTCTGGTTCCAGGCCAGTGGTGCCTGTGCATAGGGTGGGGGTGGGGGACGGGACTGATGGATGTGGTGGAGTGCTGACTTCTTCCTGACCAGGTCTGAGGGCACTGTGAGCCCCTGCAGCTGTTCATAGGTAGAGAGAGGCTCAAAAGCAACAGTTACACCTATAAACAGGATCCCATTAGCTGTCCTCAGAGGGACTCCTATGAAACATTCAAAATGGTATTTCCCAGGAATGGTGTCCAAAACAGGGCCCCCAAATAGTCCCATCCCAAAGGACTCCCTAATAATGATATTCCAAACAGGTCTCCTCAACAATCCCTCTAAGTGTGGCACTCCAGAAGTGCCTTCCAAAGTAGTCTTCTCCCTCCTCTATCTGCACAGAGCAGTACTGGTGACCAGGGCAGATGACCTAGCTGCCTGGTGCTGGGTTATGAAGGCCAAGCTGGCCTGGGTGGGCAATAGAAACTCAGGATGAGGCCATGAGTTACAGGAAGAGGAAGGTATAGGATGGGGGGGTTAGCTAGTCTGGAGGGAAACAATAGGCTAGAGGATGAGGTCACTGTAGCATTCCAGGGCCCTCTGCCTCCTTAGAAGGAGACCAGCTAGAGAGCCTACTGCTAGATAGAGGCAGTGCTACCGGGGAAGGGTAGGGTCAGGAGAGCCCTCCCTGTGCCTGGCCCCTCTTTGCGGAGAGGCCTCCAGGGGCAAGAGCCCGGGAGGGAGGGGAGGCTGGGTGGAGCCTGAGGATGCTTCCCCCCCCCCCCCCCCGCCAAGTTTTCAATTATAGTTGCTCCCTTATCTGTATGGCACATGCTCCAAGACACCTGGTGGAGCCTGTCTTGGTATCTAAGGCCTATAATCCCAAATACCTTGGAGGCCAAGACAGCAGGATCACAGGTTCAAGGCCTGTATGGATCACTTACCAGACTCTGTTTTGAAGTAAAAAGCAAAAGGAGCCAGCAGTGGAATAGTACCATTATAGAGTGATGGCATAGAACCCAGGATGCCTGGGTTCAGTCCCCAGCACGAGGGAAAGCAAACCAAAAACCCTGGTGGACCTCTTGTAATATAGTCAATAAACTATTTTTTTCTTTTTCTTTTTCTTTTTTTTTTTCATTTTCTTTCTTTCTTTTTTTTTTTTTTTTTGAGACAGGGTTTCTCAATATTGCTTTGGAGGTTGTCCTGGAACTGGCTCTGTAGACCAGGCTGGCCTCAAACTCACAGAGATCCACCTGCTTCTGCCCCCCACCCCCCACCCCAGTGCTGGGATTAAAGGTGTGGGCCACCAATGCCGGGGTGTTTTTATCTTTTCTTTCTTTCTTTCTTTCTTTCTTTCTTTCTTTCTTTCTTTCTTTCTTTCTTTTAAGATTTTATTTATTTATTATGTATACAACCTTCTGCTTCCATGTATATCTGCACACCAGAAGAGGGCACCAGATCTCATAATGGATGTTGTGAGCCACTATGTGGTTGCTGGGAATTGAACTCAGGACCTCTGGAAGAGCAGGTGGCACTCTTAACCTCTAAGCCATCTCTCCAGCCCCCAGCTGTTTTTTTTTAAACAAATACCTATGGTAGATGTTTGAAATCTACCAGTGTACCAAACAAACTCCTTATATCGTCCATCGCTCTATATGTGCAACTGTGACAAGGTTTAATTTACATATTAGGCACAGAGGCTGACCACAATAGTTAATAATGAGATTAAATAATTTCAACCATATACAGCACTAACAGTTATTTAAGACAGGCATGGTGGCACAAGCCTTCAATCCCAGCACTAGGGAGGCAGAGACAAGATAGATCTCTGTGAGTTCAAAGCCAGCCTTGTTCTATTTATCAGAGTTCCAGACCAGCCAGTACTACGAAGTAAAACACTGTCTCAAAAAAAAAAAAAAAAAAAAAAAGTTATTTAAGGCTTGGCAAGATGGCTCAGTGGGTAAAGGCTCCCAAAAGCTGTCCTCTGAGTTACACACATACTTAGTACATGTGTACTCCCCATGTATATACACACAAATAAATAAAATATTTTTAAAACTTATGAAATGCATACTTCTAGAATTTTTCTTCTTTTTAATTTATTTATCTTTATTTTATGTGGTTGGGTGTTTTGCCATGGGTGTCAGGTTCCCTGGAACTGGAATTACAGGCAGCACTGAGCTTCCATGTGGCTGCTGGGAATTGAACCCGGGTCCTTTGGAAGAACGGTCAGTGCCGTTAACCACTGTGCCATCTCTCCAGCCCCCCACTTCTGGAATTTTTCATGTAGTATGTTTGTACTGTGACTGGGTGTAGAGAGATTGAAAGCTCAGGTCAACTGAGCATAAATTCCACTTTAATCCTTTTACTTATTTATTGGTTTATCAAGACAGGGTTTCTCTGTGTAGCCCTGGCTGTCCTGGAACTCACTCTGTAGACCAGGCTGGCCTTGAACTCAGAGATCTACCTGCCTCTACCTCCCAAGTGTTGGAATTAAAGGCCTGCGCCACCACTGCCCAGCTTACTTTAACCCTTTTAATTTCCAACCCCCATCCTTGTTTCCAGGATGGCTGGTCCTTCCCTAGCTCTTTCTTGTCTCAAGCACAAGGGGCATCTGCTGCTGTGGCCTATTGCTACTGTCCTGTCACCTCATTTTGACCTTCATAGTTAGAACATCCATGGTTGTTTTGGGTTCTTCCTTATGTCCTTCCCTTCAGTTGCTTCTAGGTTTCTGGTATCAAAGGCACCTCTGTCCTTTCATGTGTTTCTCTGGGCTGGATGCTGAGTCCTGTCGTATTTATACATGAAGATCACATGTGTCCAGGTAGCCACTCACACTGGTCCCTTGGGGAACTGGCTACCAAGGGGAAGGAAGCAAGCATTGCCTTGTAGGGGACAAGAGCCAGACCAGCCTCTGGGTGGTATCAGATGCCTTAGTCAATATGTGCTACCTCTTGACTCCCTGTAGCCATCCCAGGAACCCTTGCTGAGTGGGGTGGGTCCATTTTCTGGCATGTTTTAATAGCATAATTATAGGGGGTATTTTTGGTTCTCTGTAACAGGCTGACGGGGTCAGCCACGACTGTTTACCAGGCTGCAATGTGCACGCTATTTTTCTCTGTAAGTATATATAGCTGAGACCATGTCTTCTCTGGGTTCAGGCTGCTGAGGGATGGTGGCCACCTCAGCCTCCTGTGGTTTCCTTTGCCATTGAATGGGAGCCTAAAATGGTCCCAGGCAGCAGCTGTTGGGCTCTGAGGAATGTGAAGCTGGGGTGACCTGTCTTAGTTACTCTTCTATTGCTGTGAAGAGACACCATGACCAAGGAAACTTATAAAAGAAAACATTTATCTGGGGGATTGCTTACAGATTCAGAGGGTTAGATGTTCATGGTGGGAAGTGTGGTGTCAGGCAGGCATGGCGCTGGAGCAGTAGCTGAGGGCTTGCATCTGATCCACCAAGCAGGAGGCAGAGAGAGCATGAGACTGAGCCTGGTGTGGGCTTTTGAAACCTCAAAGCCCACCCTTAGTAGCACACTTCTTCCAATAAGGCCACACCTCCTAATCCTTCCTGAACAGTCCACTAATTGGGAACCAAACCTTTAAATACATGAGCCTATGGATGCCAGTCTCACTCAAACCATTATACCTCCCATCCAGGCCTTGAACCTTCCAGGTAGCCTGGTTAAGGCCTGAAGAGGGTGTGTGTTAGGCCTCCTCCCTGCTGCTTGGTTTTCCTCCTGTGTTGAGCAGCCACCTCCATCCTCCAAGCCTTGGCCATCCTCCAAAGAATCTTTAGCAGGAGAATTAAACTGCTAAGGAAGTAAATCCCCAGGGTCTCATTGAAGGCCTATGCCTGTTTGGGACCCGAGGATGAGGTATGGGTCCTGGACAAATGGTCTGAGGTGAGCCTTGGAGACTGCAAGCATAGGGTTTGGCATTCACCTCCTGGAACCCCCCCAAACCTGCTGTCTGTCTGCTGACACCTTGCACCCCAGCTCCCAGCATGTGTGTCTGCCTCTGTGCTACGGCTCCAGCATGCTCTGGGCCCTCCCTTCTCTCCGCTCTCTCCCCCCATTTACTTGATTTCTGTTTATGGCTAAAACACTGTTTAATAGCATCATCCTGATAACATTACGGGGAGTTTTAAAAGGGAAATGAGGGTCTGGCGAGATGGCTCAGCAGCTATGCGTGTGTGTGTACTGTACTTGGAGAGGACTGAAGTTCAGCTCCCAGCACACACATTGGACTGTTCCCAGTGATCTAGAATTCTAACTCTAGAGATTCAAACACCCTCTTCAGGACTCTAGGGGCACCTGCATTCACCCATGCCTTCTTCCGCCCTCCCCATACATACAAATTTAAAAAACAAAACAAAAAAACCTTTAAGAGGAAAGCAAGACCATCTACTAGCCTGACAGCCGTTTTCCTCACTAGCATGTCTGAGGGCCGATGACAGTAGTGACCCACATGACTCCTGTATGACACAATTTGTGCTATGATCTCTGTCCTGGGGAGGGTTTTTCTTGTCCTGTTTGTAGAGGAACAGGTTGACACTGGTTATCCCAGTTGCCCAAGCTCACTCTGTGGGCAGCTGAGTATACCCTGTCCAAGCCAGCCTTCTGTTCCACACATCACCTACAGTGAGATGGTCACATGCAGACTTACAACAGCCTTGTGGGCTGTGGCCCATTGCCCAGCCATATCTCCCCTGTCTGTGTGTGGGGCCAGCACTGTTTTTCCTCGCCGCCAATGTAGTCTAGCTACCTTGAGTGGCCAGTCTCTTGGGTGCATTTCTGCATGGTTTCTTCTAGATCCTCCCCTGCCTGTGGCTACTGAGGCCTGTGGCACCCACTGCTGTCCCTGTCTTCCAGGCACATGCCAGTGTCCTTTCCTCCAAGTAATCCCCAGAGCACTGTTGCCCACTATGAGAGCCTTGGGCCATTGACTTTCCAGTCTCACCTACCTCCCCAAGCCATGGCAGCAGGCGCCACAGGGTATGAGAGTGGCTTTCTAAGCGGGCAAGTCTTTGTTTCTTTTTAAATTATTTTTGTGCATGGATGTGCATGTGTGTACATATTCATGTGTGAAGTTGTGGGTGTACTGTGGAAAATATGTGGAGGTCAGAGGGCAACCTCAGGTGGTCCATACCTTGTTTGAAGTAAGGTCTGTCTTGTTTGCCGCTGTATGTTTACTTCAGGCTAGCTGGTTTGTGAGCTTCTGGAGGATTCTCCTGTCTCTGAATGTCTTCTCACGGCAGAGAAGAGATTGTAGACACATGCCACAGTTTACGTGGATTCTAAGGTTATGAGCTCAGGTTGTCAGGCTTGGGTGACAAGTACTTTTACCCACTGAGC
This sequence comes from Cricetulus griseus, assembly GCF_003668045.3. Classification (NCBI taxonomy): domain Eukaryota; kingdom Metazoa; phylum Chordata; class Mammalia; order Rodentia; family Cricetidae; genus Cricetulus; species Cricetulus griseus. The sequence goes on along the minus strand of NC_048596.1, from coordinate 199,194,616 downwards.
CATCTCCCCAGCCCAGGTAGCCTGGTTTCTAAGATGAATATGATAAAGTGTGTATAGCATGGTTAGGGATACATAGCCTTGTTTAGAGTCAGAGTTCTGCTCCAACAGCCCTGTCCTCTAGTCCTAGTCTCTTCAGTGTGTCCCGTCAGCAAAAATCAGCAATTTCCCTGCTCTGCCTTTCTGGGTGGGTCCTCAAGAATGTTTTTCTAGGCATCTCACTCTCATCCAGGGCTGAGTCACTCTGCATCCTCCACCCCCCAGTATCTACTCACCTGTCCTCTCCTCTAGACATCTGGTCACTGCCCTTGGCATTCACTTGACAAATGCATCTGTAAGAACTGCTCTGGCCCAGGCTGTCTTAGACTTTGGGGTCCCACTCCCAGTTTCTGGTGCACCTGAACACTGAGGCCTGCACAAAGCCTGGAGTGTTTTCCATTTGAAGTGTTATCAGCACCCAATGGAACCCATAGTTCTGTAGTGCTCCCTGGTGAGGTTCAATCGGTGAAGATTTACAAACAACCATTCCAAAACAAGGCAGTGAAGGGACCATCATGCTGCCCTCCAGCTCTGGCTGCTTTGCCTGCATCTGGGATTCAGAAAGCCCACACACAGGTTATGTGCATCTCTGTCATCTTTGCTCATTCATTGTGTGAGATTCATCCCAGCGGCTGTGTGCTACTTCTTCTTTGTGTTTTTAGACAAGTTCTCACCATGTAGCCAGGATGGCCTGGAACTCTAAATCCTCCTGTCTCACTCCACAAATGCAAAAGCATTTATTCACTGTTCTGTTTGTGTTATGATATGGCTGTGAAGAGAGGACTTCAACTTTATGAGGTGCACAGGGCCACCCTTCCTTGCTGGAGAAGAAGTTGTGTGTGTAAACTCAGAGGCAGCCTCTAGCCTCTATGTCCTACCCACATGAGTGAGGCCCTGGTGCCCCACAACCTATGTGCAAGTTAGTGAAGAGGGAACTCCTGTGGCTTCAGTTTGCTTTCTGTGACGCCTGCTGAGCTGTTACTTGTGCCTAGTATGCAACCCTTTCTGACTTCCTTGTGAAGTATCTCTTCATGTCTTCCAGCCATTTAAAAAAAAAAAAAGCTGAGTAATCTGTTTTGGTCTTCTCTCTCTCTCTCTCTCTCTCTCTCTCTCTCTCTCTCTCTCTCTCTCTCCCTCCCTCCCTCCCTCCCCCTCCCTTCCTTCCTTCCCCCCCCCCCCCCCCGTGTTTCTTTGTGTAGCCCTGGCTGTCCTGGAACTAGCTCTGTAGACCAGGCTGGCCTCAAACTCACAGAGATCGCCTGCCTCTGCCTCCCAAGTGCTAGGATTAAAGGTGTGTGCCATCACTGCCCAGCTTGGTTTCTCTTTCATTCTTTCTTCTGGAGTGTGTGTGTGTGTGTGTGTGTGTGTGTGTGTGTGTGTGTGTGTGTGTGCATTTACAAGGAGGCCAGAGGTCAACCTCAAGTGTTTGTGCTCAGGAAGTGGCTGCCTTATTTTCTGAGAGATTTCTCAGCAGCCTGTAACTTTCCAGCTAGACTAGGATCACTAACCAGCAAGCTCCGAGAAGCTACCTATCACTGTCTCCCTATGTGATAGCATTGGTGTGCATTACTGTACCCAATTTTTTTTTTTTTTTTTTTTTTAAGATAGGGTTTCACTATATAGCCCTGGCCAGACTGGACCTTGCTGTATAGGTTTGGCTTGTCTCAAATAAACAAAGATCTGTCTGCTTCTGCCTCTTGAGTACTGGGATTAAAGACATTTGCCACCACACCAGGACACCCAGCTCTTTAAAATGCGGGTTCTTGCTGGGCGGTGGTGGCACACGCCTTCAGTCCCAGCACTTGGGAGGCAGAGGCAGGTGGATCTCTGTGAGTTTGAGACCAGGACAGCCTCCAAAACCACAGAGAAACCCTGTCTCAAAAAAAAAAAAAAAAAAAAAAGTTCGCTCTTGAGGCTAAACTCAGCTCTCAGTGCTTACAGCACAATCACTGCTCTGAGCTGTCTCATCTCCTCAGCCCTGTTTTTAATATTTGAGACAGGGTCTCATACAATTCAGGCTGACCTCAGACTTTCTACGTAGCCAAGGGTGTTCTTGAACTCCTGACCATCCTCTTGCATGCTGGGATTGCATGCATGCCACCATGCCTGGTTTATAGATTACTAGGATGTAACCTAGGGCTCCATGCTTGCAAAGTAAGCAGATGACCAACTGAGCTATATGCTTAGCTCTGTTTGCTTGTGAGCTTGTTAGCCCAGGCTAAACTCAAACTCTTGATTCCCAACCCCCTCCAAGGGCTGGCATTACAGGTATGTGCCGCACATCTGTTTTTGATCCTTGATGTTTGTCAAGAATTTGACATTTCGCTGGGCAGTGGTGCTGCATGCTTTTATTCCCAGCACTCGGGTGGCGGAGGCAGGTGAATCTCTTTTTAGCCCTCCATCAACTGTGTACCATGTGTGTTTTTGTGCCTTTGTAGCATTCCTATTCCTACTTCATGGTGTTGTTTTAGGGGCAGGCTCTTTTAATCCAGATGGTATCCAGTTAACCTATGTGACTGCTGCCTGCTCTGTGTAGATGGCCACTTTTCCACAAGAATGTTTTCACTCCTTAGTCACTCCCTGCCTTGCTGTGTGGCTGGACCTTGTCCTGCTTAGCACCTGCCTGGATGCCTTATGGAATGTCCTGTTTCACCCCCCACACACACACCACCTCTCACCCCTATGCTTAGCCTTTAGTCTTTGGGTCACAATTCATTCTCCATGGGCCTCGTCCTGCTGTCAGAGTGGCTCTTCCTTTCCTGCTTGTATTCACTCCAGTTCTAAAATTCATAGACCTGACCAGGGCCCTTGTTCCATCCTTGCAAGATGGCCTCCTTGGTCTCCTGGGCCTGGGGCCTTCTGTTTTAGTGTCCTCACTCCTCTTGCCCTTGTTCCTAGGGGCTATCTTTGTACCCTGGCTATTTTCCCTGCTTTGTGCTGTGCCCATGCAGATCCCCCAGGCATCAGTATGAAGGACAGGATAGTTTCTGTGCTTGGCAGATGCTGCACCAGGGGCTCACAAAGCATAGATGTGGGTTTTGTCCTGTGCATCCAGGCACTCAGGTAACCCATGTCTGGTGGGTTCTCTAGGGACCCCAAGCAGTCCATGGCCCCCAGTCTCCCCAGAGGCTGTGTGCTAATTAGCTGTGTTGTCCCTCAGTCCTCAGTGTCCTTATCTGGGACAGCATGCTTCGGGGTCTGAGTGCAACCTCTTGCCTCCTTTTCTGCCTCCCCAATCCAGCATAGCCCTTGGCTGGCCCTACAGGGCTGTTCCTATGTCTGCTCCACTATGTGAAAGTGACTAGACTTACTGCCTGGAGCTTGGACCTGGGGACAGTGGCTGGGCCTCACATGTCCACAGCCCCGTACGGCACTCCTGCCTGTGTCTGGTGCCATGCATCTTGTTCCTGTCTGTGTTGGCTTAGTGGGGTCAAGGAAGGTTGGGAGTTGCCATCCTGTAGGTGGGAAGAGAATGTCAGCAGAGGCCAGGGGGAGGTGACAAGGTGGATGTTGCTCCAGGTCTCACCTGTCCAGGCTTGCCTGGTGACATGGTCCCATGGTGACCACATTCCAAGCCGTTCTAATTTCATTTCTGTTGCTGTGATAAAGTATCTAGACAAAAAAAGCAATTTAGGGAAGAAAGGGATTTATTTTTAGCTCATGATTCCAGGCTATAGTTCCTCACTGTAGGGAAATCACAGCAGAGGAGCTTGAGACAACTGGTCATGTCACTTCCACAGTCAAGAGCAGAGAAAATGAATACATGGACGGTTACTTCCTTGCACTCAGCCTGATTTCTCCACTCTTACACAGTTCAGCACCCTCTGCCTAGGGAATAGTTTTATCCAGAGTGGGTCTTTCCCACACCAATTAATAATCAATACAGTCCCCCACAGACATACCCACAGGATAACATGACCTAGACAACTCCTCGGTTAAGGCTTTGTTCCCAGGTGACTGACTCTAGCTTATGCCAGGTTGGCAGTTAGTGCTAACCATCACACAGACCTTATCAATGGGCGCAGACCTTCCCAGCGGGTGGGAGGAAGGATAGTTTGGTAGGCTCTAATCTCTAAGGATCAGTGTGGGGGAGAGGCTCACAGTGTTGTGAGAAGAGGGACCTAAGAAAGTTGTTGATGATCAAAGTGTGGTAATGCCTGGGGGAGGCTTGGAGGAACCTGGACCCTTAGGCAGCTTCCCTTGAGAAGTCTCTGAGCAGTTTGATCTGTGACCTCTGTAAGGACCTCCTGCCTCAGTTTCCAGTTCTCACAGTAAAAACAAGCCTAGAAAGTAGATAAGTAAAGTATATATGGTAGGGGCAGCTCTTTGTGGTGGTCAGAGGTGCTGTGGGTGGGCTATCCCTGGGCTTCGCTAGACCCTCTTTCTGACAGCCTAGGTAGTAGACACCAGGGCTCTCCTTTGTTGTTACACTGACAGTCAGGGGTCATCCCCTCCCTTCTGGAATGCTTTCTCTCAGCCTGGGGAAGCACCAGCCATCATCATCATCATCTTTTTTTTAATTATTTATTATGTATACAACATTCTGCTTCCATATATATCTGCACACTAGAAGAGGGCACCAGATCTCATAATGGATGGTTGTGAGCCACCATGTGGTTGCTGGGAATTGAACTCAGGACCTCTGGAAGAGCAGTCAGTGCTCTTAACCTCTGAGCCATCTCTCCAGCCTACCAGCCATCATCTTCATTGTGCACTCCTTGGTGAGGCTGGGTTTCTGCAGGACCACACAGCCGGAGTCTTCACTGTGAAAACTATCCCCCTGATTTTAAAGGCAGGCTTCTCTTTCCCCCTCCCACCTCTACCCTTGTCTCATACTGGGTGGGCAAACTCTCCAACCACCTCCATTGAGGCCCCTCTGCACCTCTCCTACATCCTCCAGCTCTGCCTCGACTGAATAAAGCACAGGACTTAAAGCCAAAGGTAAAGCTGTGTCACCGGATTCCCAGGTGACTGGAAACACCTTGGCCTTGGGACTGTGGGAGCTCTGAGCTCCCTGGAGCTTCTGGACCAGCAGGTTGAGTTACATTCCAGAGATGACAGGCCCTTCCAGGGAGGCCAGTGAGGAAGTACAGATGCTCTTGGCCCCAAGTGAGGCTGAGATACCGTGGTCCTTCCCATCACTCACTGGAGGAAGACTGGCTCTGCTGAGTGGCCTCACCAGCTTGTAGTTTTGCCTGTGGGATCGGGATAGACCTAGGTGGGACCTAGGTGGGTCTCAGGAGATGGTGATGAGATAGGTATCTCCAACCATCTGATGGGGCACAAGCCAGAGCCCTTTACCAGACTCAGCTTAAGCACCATCCTGAGATATTCTAGATCACACAGCCCACCTGCCTGTTGTCAGGGCCTGGTGGTGTGAATATAAATATAAAATAAAAATATATAAATATAAAATAGGCCTACTATCCCCAGGTCTTTGGTTATTTGTGACCCCAGAGTCCCTTTCTTCACTGATCTGTGTTCCAAGCTACATTAGCTCCAGCTGGAGACTAGCCACAAGGACCCCCTGGGCTATGCAGAACCCTGGGTGGTGGTTCTGGATAGCATTTTAGAACTCTGGTTGACAATGTTGTATGATCTCTTCCTCATGTAAGGTAGGTGGCAGACTGAGGACAGACTTGGCTTCTTGTGGAATCTCCCCCTCTATCTTCAGATATTTTGACTCCACTCTTGGCTGTGCTGCTAGATGTCTTTAGGCAATTTACATAGCTTCTCTGAGTTTTGAACCCTTCATCTTTAAAAAATTTAACATAATCTTTATCTTTTTAAAATCATATTTCTGCTCTTCTAAAGGACCTCAGTTCAGCTCCCAGCACCCACATCAAGCAGCTCACAGCCACCTGTAACTCTAGGCCCAGGGGATCCAACACTTTCTTCTGGACTCCACTCACATGCACAAACCCGTACACAAATGCACACATATTACATAATTTAAAATAAAAATAAAATCTGTAAAGTAGCACATAAGGTATTAGATAGCATCATTGCATTTTTGAACAAACTAGGTTTTAGTAGACTCTCCTCCCTCCTTTCTTAAATTATTTATTTATTTATTTTTGGTTTTTCAAGACAGGTTTTTCCCTGGCTGTTCTGGAAGTTGCTCTATAGACCAAGCTGGCCTTGAACTCAGAGATCTATCTGCCTCTGCCTCTCAAGTGCTGAGATTAAGGTGTGTGCCGCCACCACCCTGCTCTTTAAATTTTTAAAATTATATTTATTTTATATGTGACTGTGTGTGAATGGATGGTATGCATGTAGAGGAGCTGGAGAGATGGCTCAGGGGCTCCCAACCATCTATAGTGGGGTCTGGTGCCCTCTTTTGTCATGCAGTCAAATAAAGCACTCATATACCTAAATAATTTTTTTTTTTAAAGAGCTGGGTGGGGAGGCAGAGGCAGGTGGATCTCCATAGACTCAAGGCCAGCCTGGTCTACAGAGTGAGTTCCAGGACAGCCACGGCAGTTACACAGGGAAACCCTGTCTTGCAAAACAGAAAGGAAAGAAAAGAAAAGGAGGGAGGGAGGGAGGGAGGGAGGAAGGAAGGGAGGGAGGGAGGGAGGAAAGCCCGGTGGTCATCTGAGCATAGCAGTTCACAGCTATAACTCCCAACACTTGGGAGGGTGAGGACTGCTCCTCACTTAAGGCTGGCCTGGAGTACCTAATTACAGGTCGGCCTGGGTTCCTTGGCCCCACACCTTTATGGGACAGCCATACAGGTTACATGGGTGGAAATGCCTTGTAAAGTCCATCTTGGGGGGAGGCAGGGCTGGTGCACAGGCCAGATCTCTCACTCTGCAGGCCAGGTTGCATGTGCTATCGTTAGCCGTGCATCTTGAGGATGGTAAAGAACATACACATACATGCTCATATCATTGCCTGCTGGCAGCGTGTGCCTTGGGGCATTCTGATGGCTGGCCAGGTGAGGAGGTCATCTGGGTATCTGCACCTGGAGACAGGGGTGATATTGGACGTCTGCAGCTGGATGCCTTTATAGGCTTCTCTACACTTTGAATCCTTCATCTTTAAAAATGGGCTGGGACCAGTGAAATGCCTCAGTAGCAAAGGCAATTTGCTGCCAAGTCTGATGACTCCCTTGCTCGAAGCAGCCCACAGCTCAGGGATTGAGCTAGAACTCACAAAGCGAGGTGCAAGGCCATGGTGCCCTCTATGACTTCATCCACTCTGAGACCCTCTGGTCAAATGTCTGTGGGCAAGCCCTACTCTAAACTCCATCTGTGCTGTCCCTACACTGTCATAGCAGCTGCTGTTCTCAGCCCTGCTGTGTAGGTCACAGGCCCTGGGAGGCTGAGCAAGATCTTCTGACCATAGGATGTGGCCATCTAGGGAGTTGACTACAACTGGCATTAGCTGCAGAGACCCTGAGATTCACAATGTGAGCTGAAACTGGATGTTTCGTGGTTGTCCGTACCATAAGCTCCCTCTGGGCTTAGCAGGTTCTATCTGTACTAGACTGTGAGGACCAAACCTTTGAAAGGGAAAGTGATGGGTAGATGTTTAGCCATCAGGGTTAGTGTGAGTGTTATTTCCTGCCCAGCAGGAAGGAGGCCAGAGGTGTCAGACTCCCTTTGCTGAGGCCTGGCTGTGAGTTGAGAGCCCCTCCCTGCCCCCTAGCCCTGATGTTGGAACAGGTCTTAGGAGCCACAGTATGTCTGCTGTAGGGAATGGTGAGTAGGACCCAGAACCCCCAGTAACGTGTCCATGACCCTCCACCCACACTAACCTCAGTGGAAGCAGCACATGACAAGCCCTTTAGCCACTCACCCCCTTTCTATCTACTCAAGGAGTAGAGGAAACTGAGGCCTGCCACGGCCCCACCCTCCCCACAGGTTTCTTGCCATGGATAGCCCCTTAGGAAGCTCACCTGTTCTTTCTGTGTTACCATGGCAGCCTGACCCAGGGATAGGGCAGGCTGTGTTGTCCTCAGGCCTCTTCCTTTCTGTGGAGGGCCCGAGTTCAGCTTTGACCAATTGTAGTGACCCTTAGAGGCACACAGGAAGCCAGGAAAGGCTCTTTGTGGTCACAGACCATGGGAGTCAGGAGTCAATCTCAGAATTCCATGGCCTGGTGTTTCCAAGGCTGCCCAGGGGCTCAGCAGCCCCATATGCATACACAGGCAACAGTTTCCAGGAGGTGAAGAAGGAAGTTTGGTGTGGTTACAGAGGCAAGAGCAAGCTGTCAGCAAGCCACAATGTGTGCAGTAATTCTCATTTGTTAGTCTTTGAAGCAGATAGGATTGTTGACCCACTTTACAGATGAGGAAACTAAGGCCCAGAGGTCATTCAGAAGCTGAGCAAGGACGCTGGACAAGGCTGTTCTGCCCACAAGGCTACCATGCACAGCCCAGGTCCTGGGACTAAACAATGTCCCCAGTGCTTTTTGACCTGCCTGTCCTGAGCAGCATCCCCAGATGACAGCTGTCCCCATCCCTAGACCCACTGAGGCCACCCACATGGTACATAGTCTAGCCCAAGCTTGAGCTGAGGATGAAAAGCAGCCTGCATTTCACTGGTGGGAAGGCCCATTGATCCAGCTTCTTCTTGGGAGGGGAGAATGTGGCAAAGATGGGAGTTCCACCTTCCAGGGTGGGGCTAGCAGGGAGGGTGGCCACTCTGGACACTGGGCAGAGGGGCCTCACTCTATGGGGCTGACATTGAGGCCACTGGAGACCCCCAGGGGATGTCTGCTGCTGGTTTCATCATCAGGAATTAGATTAGTTTTCCATAAAAACAGGATGTGGTGGTAGGAGAATTGCCCGCCCGTCATTTTTCTCACTCCTCTTTTTCCAGGAACTGAACATATAGCCCTTGGCCGGCACTGTCCCTGTCCCCACCCTGCCTGCCTATGCAGGGAACAGCCCGCACTCTGCTCTTAAGTGGCTTCTTAATCAGCTTCTCTTGCTGGCGAGGGGAGCTCACTGCTTCTCCTGGAGCCAGTAAGCCTCTGTGGGGATATTCTGGCAGTGTTCAAGGACCAGGCATGGTGTAGTGTGGGAGGAAGGAAGTGTTTGGGTCACTGAGAGTGACTGACCTCCTGCCTCTGATACTTTAGCCCCCTCCCCAGAACACATCACCAGGCACAGAATTAGGGATCGTGGACCCCTCTGTGAGCTTCTGCTCCAGAGGCCGCAGACTTAGAGGAACAATGCCTACTGTAAGCAACTGTGGCATTTCTGAGGAAGAGTGTCCAGGCCATGGCCTGAACCTGAAGTCAGTAACAAAAAGTGATATGTACGGGTTGCTGGCCATGTTAGGAGTGTCCAGCCATTTGATGGGAGGCATGGAGCGTGTTTGGTGTGAGGGTGGTGTTCAATGGGTGATAGGTCCCACAAAAGAAGCCGGTAGAAGCTGAGTTCCAGTCTTCCTCACTCCACTTCTGACTTCTGTAGGGTGGGGCAAGGTCCCTGAAGCTGACATAGTGGTACATTTCTAAATGGTTCTGTCCCTCCTGGCTTGGTTCATCCTCCACGGGTGGGGACAGCCCCCCTCCTAGGTGTCCCAGGTTTGCCCTGTGGTTGCAGGACCTGCTCCTTGGCTGAGAGTTGTAATGCTGCTTCAAGGCTCTGTGATTTGAGGGAAGGGGTGGAGTTTTCCAAGAAGTAGAATGGCAACCACTGAGCACTCAGCACCCTAGTATCCTCAGGGGAATGGTGATCAGAGCCAGAGAGAGCCTATATGTAGCCCTGGTGAACTGGGCTGCTCACCAGTCCCCTCCCTGCTGGTCTGGGACTCCTGTGGCCTCTGTATTCTGGTCTTGGAATGGCTGCTGAGGGTTGGGCAACACAGCTATCCTGCCAGGCTCTGTTAGGTCCCTCCTCAGGCCAGAAATGCAGCTGTTTTCAGCTATTCCAGTCCCAAATATTCTGCAGCCACAGGCCTGGAATGCCCTTGGAAGGGACCCTGGGTAAAGTCTTAGTGCAGAAGCAGTTCTCTTGAAAGAGTTCTAGGGAGGCAGGAGGACTATGGGAGCCTGGTAGAGAACTCCAGCTTTGGTTGGTTCTGATGGGGAAGGTGTAACAGCAGGGAGTGTGTCCCCACTCTCTTTTCTTCTTTATTTTAAAGTCTTGAAAATTAAGACCACAAAGTATTCTGAGAGTTGGTCACCGGTCTTGCATGAAAGGGGGAAACTGAGGCTTGCTGGGCCCAGGTTTTCAGCATGCCCCCAGTGGTCATCTTCCTTGCACTGTTGGGGTAGGACCAGGTATGGCCACTAGTCTGGTTGTTAGAGCTGATATCGTTGATTTTTCCCTTGGTTACTTTACAAGATTATCTACAGTACATGTGGGGCCCAGCACTTTGCCACCCTGCCTGTGGCCACAGCTGTTGAGAGCAGCACTTGGGTCCAGGCCTCTGGCTGGCTGGCTGTATTTGGGCCCATCTCATGTTGTTCTTCCTTGAGGCCATGTTGGGGTGCTGGGACTAGGGAGGGGTTACCTGTTGCAGAGTTTCAGAAAGATGTGTTCCAGCTGCCTATATTTGTCTTTATCATCTATTTGTTTATAGTCTGTCTGTCATCTATCATCTGTCCATCCGTCTTCTATCTGTTCTCCTATCTATCATTTACCCATCCATCATCTCTACATCTACTGCCTATCATCTCTGTTTACATCGTCTGTCCATCTGTCCTGTGCTGCCATTTACCAAGATGTGGCTGGGAGATAAGGACACCAGATGCCACTTGCCTGCTGAAAACAGAAGTGATGCAGATGCCAGGTCTGGGAAGGGGTACCTGGTCAGGGAACTTACCTCATCAGGGACTTCCTGGGCCAGTGACTATTTCCTGCTGTGCTAGCAGCAAGAGGCAGTCAGGTTACATTCCTCCAAGGTGCCAGAGAGGCCCTGGAGAGCTGGATGGCCTATGACCAGGCCCTGGACAGCTTACATAAGGTAGGCTGAATGGGCCAAGAGGTACTATGGTGACTCACAGGGCTGACTCAGTGGTCTGCATCAGTGTACAGCCTGGAGCTAAGGCTACACGGGAATGCGAGGTGGCTAGAGCTATTTGCGCCAGGTACCCACATCAAGAAGGAAACCATGGCCCTAATGAGTGGTAGCCAGAGGGCTTTCAGGTGCCAGAGCGCCTGTGTAACTCACTACCTTTCTGGGACAAACTGCTGCATGCTGTTGCTAGTGGAGTTACTCAGAGATGGCCATGGTCTCTGTGTCCTGCCAGCAGCTGTAGTTCTGGGTAGCTTGCTGTAGGATATGCTGGTAATAGCATTCATTTATACAGGCTGTAGCAGGCAGAGTTGGTTAGAAGTGTGGCCTGGGGCTGGAGAGATGGCTCAGAGGTTAAGAGCACTGGCTGCTCTTCCAGAGGTTCTTAGTTCAATTCCCAGTAACCACATGGTGGCTCACAACCATCTGTAATGAGATCTGGTGCCCTCTTCTGGCCTGCAGGTGTACATGCAGGCAGAACACTGTGTACATAATAAATAAACCTTAAAAAAAAAAAAAAAAAAAAAGTATGGCCTGTACTGAGTCTCTCTCCCTCAAGGGAGCCCATAGAGAGCACCCTAGGACTGGTGGTTTGGATGAGAATGCCCTTCATAGGCTCATGTGTTTGAATACTTGGTCCCTAGTTGGTGGAACTGTTTGGGAAATATTAGGAGGTGTGGCCTTGTTGAAGGAGATGTGTCACTGGGGGTGGACTTTGAGATTTCAAAAGGCTGTTCCCAGCCAGCTCCCTGCCTCATGCTTTTAGATCAGATGTAAGCCCTCAGCTACTCCTTCAGTGCCATCCCTGCATGCCTGCCTGCATGGTCATGGACTCTAACCCTCTGAAAGTGAGCCCCAATAAACTTTCTTCTATTAAGTTGCCTTGGTCATGGTGTCTAGTCACAGCAATAGAAAAGTAACTAACACACTTGAGATTCTGCATTCCCATGGGTTCTCATGTGAGGCATAAAACCTCACCTAAGGACTTGTGCTCTGTAGGCTGGGTAATGCTTAACCTGGGCATAGCAAAGCAGATAGTGGGATGTGTGGCCATGTGTCCAATAAAGGAGCCTGTTCTGTTAGTGCCATGCCTCACTGCAAGTCCTGCCCCCGTCACCTTTGCACTTAAAGCTTTGACTACTGAAGTCCCACAGTGCAGGACCATCCAGTCACCATGTCTAGTTTCAGTGCCCCCAGGGAATCCAGCTTGTGATGCTCCCTGTATGTACTGGTTTATTGTCCACCATGGCCCTGGGAAACCATGGGCTCCTAAAGGAAGTTCTTGCCCCTCTTTGCACTCCCCACACACCCACAAGGTTTCTCTGTGTCACCCTGGATATCCAAGAACTCACGCTGTAGACCAGGCTGGCCTCAAACTCAGATCCGCCTGCCTCTGCCTCCCAAGCGCTGGGGTTAAAGGTGTGTGCCATCATGCCTGGCTCTCCTTGTTCCTTATTACATCTGCTCAGTGGCCACATGACCCACTGGGAAACTCCTGTGTTATTGGGCCTCATATCTGCAAATTCTGCGTCTGTGAACCTTGAGTCTCATTCCTCTGCTCTGAGGTTATGGTAATTGCCTCTCTACTAAACTGTACAGGTTGTTTTTCTTGTCATTGTTCCCTGAACAACTAAGCCTAATAACTGTTTGTGCTGCATTTATGTCATGTTACATATTATAAGTCATCTAGAGGTGACTTAGAGTACTGGAGAAGGGAGGATGGCCATAGGTTCTGTGCAAACCATTTGATTGAAGGGCATGAGTGCCATGCTGTGCCTTCAAGGGTCCCAGAACCAGTCTGCCCTGTGTATTGAGGTTGCCCATATTATTTTTGTTTATTTTGGGACAGGGTCTCAATTTTGTACCCCAAGATTGCTTGGCACTTTCCATGTAGATTAAATTAAATTCACAAAAATCCTCCTGCCTCAACTTCCCTAGTGTCAAAATGACAGGTGTGCACCACCACACCTGACCTGTATTTGTGGTAGATCTGGATCCCATACTGACTCATAGTCCCTATCTAATGTCAGTCTCAGGTAGGTTTCTGCTGTGAGAATTGTGGGGCCCAGGCTTGTATATACTACAGTCTCAGAATATAAGTGTGGGGTATGGTGATGGAGGGGCCCATTCTGGCTCAGAGAGGGCCAGGGACCTGGTGCTGCAGAGACCCAAATGTCCAGGTTTCCTAAGCCTCTCCACCCTTCTCAGGTACCCTGTCTGCCTAGAGCTGGCAGTGAGGAATCCTGCTTTCTGGTAGCTTGGAATTCAGGGGGCAGTGCCTCCAGATCAGGAGCTGGGTTGTTTACCCAGAGCTCAAGGCCAGCCCTTCCATGCTAATCAGTGTGGTTCAAGAGGCTTCTGGAATGTGCTGTCCACTCTATGGGGAAATTGCCTGTGGTGACCTATTACCCGCCCAGCAAGTGAATGGAGGTGCTCAGTGCTTTGCCCAGGAGACCTCTCCCATGCATGTCTTGTTAGAGCACCCCCTCTCTGAGAGAGAGGAGGTGGGGCCACAGCTGCCTTTTCCAGGTTCTTAGAGACACCGGGCTCACCCATTGGTTTGGAGCCTGCTCTGCTCACCAAGGAGACCATCCCTCATATACTCAGGCAAGCAGTCATCAAAGCCCCCGAGGCTCCTGGGACCCAACTGATGTCATCACTGAGCATTGAAGAACTACTGTTTGTTCACTGTGCTGGCTTCACCCTGTCACTGCTACAGCTTACCATCTGGGCACTGGGCATGTTTGAATCATAACCTGGAACTCCAGGAGTCACTAGGCCCCACACCCAAACTCAGGTCCTGGGGTAGTGTTCATGGTCAGCCTGCTTCTGTTTGCCTCATCCGTGGCACCCATTGTGATGCTCTCAGATGGCTCTAGTTGGAGAATTATGAAATTGGAATCGACCACTGACTGTACTGACCTGGGGCTATGTGAATGTCTAGATGGGGTGTGTATAGTGGGGTTCCAGAGTCTGTGTGAGTCCAAGGAACACCTGTGCTGTTGCCAGTGGATCAAGGGACTGAAAATGCCCTGGCCTGGTTCTTTTGTTTTGTTTGTTTTGGTTTTGGTTTCTGCAGATAATCCTAGTCTGAAAGAACAGCTGAAGCTGTGAAGGTGCTATGCCCCTTGTGCCTCAGTTTCCCCATCTGACAGACAGTGCATTGGGTGGGGGAGGGAAGACTTCTGTGTCCTTGCTTTTCTGCCCTGTGTAAATCATGTGATGCCTTTGCAGGTCAGCCCTGTACTCTTCACAGCTTCGAGGCCCAAATACACTTTTCCTTCAAGGTCGTAGGAGCTCTTGTCCCTGGGAGTCTTGAGTAGCCAGGATCTGGGAAGTGGTGACTTGTGGTCAGGCGAGGGCAGTGGACAGGGCTGACCCTTGTGGAGGTTCTGTGAGTGGTTCATTGTGCTTGTTTTAGGCTCTGGAGATCTCACAGTAGTACACTGTACAGGGCTTGCAGTAGCCCCCTTCCTAAGCTAGGCTTCCTGCTGAGACCAGAGACCCCTGCTGAGACCAACTGAACCTGTCCTGGGAGGAGGGTGTCACCTTCATCAGGGGCAGTTCTGCAGGTCTAATTCCCTCCCAATGGCATAGAATCTATCTTGGACCCATGTACTTCTGGGGTCCTGTTCATGCTGCACCCTGCCTGTTTACTTGTGGCAGCCAGTAGAGATGGCTGTAGATATGTCCAGCTTCCTTCCTCCTGGAAGGGAAAGACTCACAGGTGGGTGGTGAGGATTGGATGGCTGATATGGAATGTGGCCCATCCTGTGCCCTGGAGTTCTCTCCTGCTTTGTTGATAGGTGTCTCCTGTGGGTAGGTCATTGGGGTGGCTCTAGTCCCAAACCTCCTGGGCACTAGTGTGGAGTATAGACTATGCCTCAGTATGATGGGCAGTGTGGGTTGTTTGGGGGAGGCTGTGGGCAGGGTCCCTGGGCAGAGTGTAGCTGCCTAACAGGGGCCAGCCTAACTTCTGCCGTAAGGAAGCCCACCATGGTCAAGTGAGCCTCCTCTCCTGTCTTCTTCTGTATCTCCAGTCTCTGGCTGTCCTGAGAAGTTTAGGATGAGAGGCAAACAGCCCTATGTCAACTTGTCTCTGCCAGGTTGCCAGCAGTAGCTTGTGTCATCCTTACCCTCTCTGCCTGATTCTGGTCTGGTTGAGAGCTGGGGTTCAGTACCAAGCCATTTCCTGCAGGTTCTTCTGGGGAACCACCTCTTCCAGCAGCTCTGATATGCTCACCCATGCATGCTGTGGTTGCCCCAAGTTAGTGAGAAGCTGAGGGGCTAGTAACCAGTGCCGTGTAGGCCACATCCGGCTCCCTGGGCAGTGGCCACCCCTCCCACCTCCACACGTGTCCATGTTCAGTTTGGGACTACTGTTCCTTTGTCACCTGCACAACCACCTTGTCTGCAGCCAGTTCCCTCTTGCCCTGCAATTTCCTCAAAGTATCACAAGGTCGCTGTGGGCTGAGGGAAACAGAAAGGTAGCTAGCTGTCCAGGCTGGAGTATGTGACTGTGGGTTCCTTGCTTACTGTACTGTTGCTACCAGGCCACCCTCAAGCTTGACCATTTAACTGGTGCAGAGGGAAAGCCAGGCTGACTCGACCTGCCCCGTGCAGGTCACATGAGCCATGAAACCACATTTCCCAGACACCACACTAATTAAACCCCCAACACTGTGGTAATTAAACGCTCCAAGATCCCCAGGCTGTTTGGCTGGGCTCCAAGTAGGTAACACAGTGTTCCTGTGCCTCTCTCTACCCTTGCTGCCCAGGCTGGGGTAGCTCCCACTTTGACCCTCTGCTCATTCATCCAGGACTGGTCTACATGCCCGCCTGATACTGCTGTCCTGTTGTCTGAGCTTTCTCCCAGGGGCATCAGTTTTCTCTCTAGCAAAACAATAGTCCTGTTATATTTAGTGCTCCATAACCCCAAAGTGCTTTGAAACCATTCCTTGTGCACCACCAAGTCTAATTTGTACCCTGAATGAGGTGTCAGTTAGGCATTCTCAACCCCTTGTTTTTCCCTGTCTCCAGCTATCTCTAGTGCAGGTCAGAAATGGCACCAAGGATGGACCAGCCAGATCAAATACATCTGTGGATAGTTTGTATCCAACTCTGAAATTACCAAGGGCCTGAGGTCCCTGCTAGTGTGGGTGGGTTGGGCTTTGGGTACAGAAGATAGAGGCCAGGACCCATGGCCTTCTTCTGGGGAGTTTACATGACTACCAGGATCAATGTGTCTACCTGGGGCTATAGAGGTGACACGTGAGGAATAAGGACAACTTCAAATGACCAAAGGAACTTGCAGAGTAGGTCCAATCCTCTTTCCTGCTAACTCCACCTGGGCCTGATCTCAAGGGTCTAACATATCTGAGCATACTGCACGTCCTAACCCAGATATGAGCCTTAGTCCCAAGCCTTAGGGATATATCCAGGCAGCTGGCTTCCTCATGTGCCCTCAGCTGACTGAACTAACCCTCTTCCAGGAAGGGAGATTGACCAGAGCCCTCTGGTCCTGGCTTGGCTTAAATTTTTGTTCTCTGCCTCTCTTGGGGTGGCAGGTGTGGCAACTGGGTTACGTTGGCACCATAGTCTGAATTGCTCCAGCAAAGAGAGGAGCTGACCTAGCTGCCTCCGGAATCCTCTGCCACGTCCTCCCCCTTCCTCTTCCTCCTCTGCCTGGCCCCACCCACTGGCAGAAGCCTTACACAGAAGTGTTTATGGTTGCGGCCCAGGCCAAATAAGGCAGACAGGCAACCGGGAATTCCAGTGGGTTGCAGGGAGCAGCCAGGGTGTGGATCAGGACCCTAGTCCTATAGCCTTTCTGCTCAGCAGCAGTTATCAGGTCCTCCCTTGCTCCCCAGGTAGCCAACTGGCATAGCAGAAGGCAGGATCTAGCAGGGTGCTCACCTAGATCTAGAGATATGGGTTCTCGTGTGGTTTATTTACTCATATATTTCATGTACTGGGTGGTTGAGCCTGGAGTTTCAACACATGCTAGGCAAGTACTGTACCACTGAGGCCCTGGATCACATCTCCAATCAGGTCTTGTATAACCGAAGCTGACCTTGAATTTCCTAGGTAGCTAAGGATGACCTCACTGATCCTCCTGCCTTGATCTCCCAAGTGCTAAGATTATAGGGGCACATACCTGGTCTCTACCCCCCCCTTTTATTTTTAGGCAGAGTCTTGCTGAGTATTCCAGGCTAGACTGGAACTTGTGAGCCTCCTGCCTGTGTATCCCTTGTAGCTAGGACCCCAGGCCTGACCCCCCAGACCCAATGAGGATGCTAGTCTGGTAGCCACTGTGTGCTCTGGGAGGAAGACAGCTTGTGACCTTCCCTGCCCTATCCACTTCTGTGAAGGACAGACAGGGTCAGACACCCCAGCCTGACCACAGTCGGTTTTCTCAGTCAGTTCACGTGCTAACCACTCTAGTAATCTGTGGCAACATTCTTTTTGTGAGAAAAGGGGATGTCAAATTCCAACTTTTAAAAAATTATATTTTTTATGTATTTTGGTTTTTGAGACAGGTTTTCTCTATGCAACAGCTCTGACTGTCCTGGAACTAGCTCTGCACACCAGATTGGCCTCAAACTCACAGAGATCTGCCTGCCTCTGCCTCCCGAGTGCTGGGATTAAAGGCGTTTACCACCACCGCCTGTCACTTATTTTAATTTTATCATGTGTGTATGTATAAGTGTGGTGTGAGTGTGTCACAACATGGTTGTGGAGGTCTGAGGACAGATTCTGGGAGTTAGTTCTCTCATTGTGGGTGACCTGAGGATCAAACGTAGGTCATCAGGCTTCACCTTTACCCACCGAACCATTTCAGGAGCCCCTAGGAGAGGTGTTAATGAGAAGATCCAGGGCCCCCTTCTGCAGAGATCATGGGAACCCTCTGAGCCTTCCTTTCTATTTACAAAGATCAGGTATATGGGTGGTTTCTTGCTTACTTTTATTTATTTATTTTTAATTCAATTTTTTTTTAAGTGTATGGATGTGTTGCCTGCAATATATACCTGTGACCATATACATTCCTGCTTCTGCAGAGGCCAGAAGAGGGCATTAGACCTCTGAAACTGGAATTACAGATGGTTGTGAGCCACCGTGTGGGTGCCGGGGACTGAACCTGGGTCCTTGGAAAAGCAGCCAATGCTCTTAATTTCTAAAGCCATTTCTCTAGCCCTCTGGTTTGGTTTTTACATAAAGGATTCAATGGGTGAACTTGGCTCACCATATCTGTATCTCTTGCTCAGAAGTGTGTGTTTTCTGCCAGGTGCTGTATCCAGCATAGTATGCCTGCAAGAGTTCCATAAGTGGGACAATTGGGACTCTTGAAGAATGACTAAGCAATGTGAGATAGATTGGACTTATCTGTGGCTGTCAAACAGAAGTGAGGAATCCAGGTGCCCTGTGGCATCAATTTTGCAGGGCATGCCCCATTTGTGGGGTCCCTGGTGCTGTATACCCCAAGGTCTAGTGTACTGGTAGACAGGAAGACTGTTGCTGAATTTGTTGCTCTGGTTGCTGGGCTTGTCACCTCTTACAGGTCCACAGCTGTGTTTCTCCAGAGTGGTGATAGTGAGCTGTTTGTTTTCAAAATGCTGTTCCTGGCAGAGGCTGCAGGAAAAACAGTCATCTGTGAGTTTCTATAGGCCAGTGTGATGGACACCAGCCTCAGTGAGCTGAGTGATAGACAACAGGAAGACAAAGGAGAGGTCAGGGCACTGCCCCAGCCAAGGTTAGGCTACAGACAGCACATTGGCCTGTAGAAGAGCAACAGAAAGGCCACAAGGTTAGGTGGTCACATGAGGGCCTACAATAACGATCTTGAATGCCAGGCAAGAAATCAGGTCTGCACCTGTCTTTGAGCTATGAGCACCATCGTCCCTTCACCAACAATAGGAGAAAAAGCAAGAGCAGCCCCTGCCTAGGGATACAACCTGAGTTGTAGGCATGAGGCCAAGGGATGGAGGGAACGTATTTCTAGCTTTTCCCTGCCGTATCCCACTTTGCTGGTTAGGGAAGTGGAGATGGTTGGGCTAGTTGACCAGGCCTCCCTGAGGCATCTTCTGGGGTGGCTGGAGTCTGTGACACTTACATGGACTGGCTCTGGACTTTCCTGCCTCCCACACCATCTGCTGGAGTAGGGCTAGGTGGACCAAGGTCACTTACTGTCCTGGGCTCCCCCATAGACCCCCTGTTCCTACACTGTCTCAGGCTCCCAACCCTAAGGGTTGGACACAATAACATGTTTAGAGCCCAGCCCTTTTTTGACACTAGACCTTTGGCACTTTTTACTGAAGAGGAAAGAGGAAGGGCAGGGTTCCAGTTGGGTGCTCTAGTCCTGCTCTCCTTGTCTCTTCTAGAATCTCTTCCTATCACCTTGTTCTGACCGCTTGCCTCCCTGCTGTCCCCAGCGTGCACTGTATCCTCACCTCCACACTAAAGGGCCCCACCAAGCCTCACAGAGTGTGCAGGTTACAGTGATCAGAGCCCTCTAAAGTGGCCGTTCTCAGAATTCATTTACACACAGTTTCACTCACCCCAAAGACGCATCACGGGCTTCTGGGCTGTTGTGATCCCTCACCTCACATGTTCTTCCTCCTATCCCAGGACTCTGCTTGGCCTCTCTGGGTCTGAATTGAAAATCCTAGTCTTGGAGCTGGAGAGATGGCTCAGTGATTAAGAGCACTGACTCCTCTTCCAGAGGACCCGGGTTCAATTCCCAACACTGACGTGGCTGCTCACAACTGTCTGTAATTTCAGTTCCAGGGGACCCAACACCCATGACAAAACACCAACGCACATAAATAAATTTGAAAAAGAAAACCCAGGGCTTTCCTTAGTCCTGAAACATCTTTTGCCTGTCTCAATTCTTCCTTCTTACAAGTGCACACAAACCACATTAGGGACAGGGCACTTATACAGCCACTGGTGACTAGGCTCTTTGTGGTCCACTGTGTGGGCAGGTAGGTGCCCAGTACTTGAAGGAGGGACTACACTCAGAGGTCCTTATGACTTACCAGCTGCTCAGCTCCAATGTGGTCAGTGCTGGCCATCATTGTGTCCAGAGCCCTGGTCAGATGGACTTTGGGGCATGGAGATTGCTTCCTCTGATCCCTGTCTCTGATTCTTGAAAACCTCAGCTTTCGGGGCTCCTTGTGGGTCTGATACCCATCCAAGACCTGTGCCAGACACTTGGCTGAGTGTGGTATTGTACAGATTTGTGCAATGCTATGGGATGGGGCAGATATGTTCCCTCCAAGAAGTAGTATTCTGAGGGCATAGGCCACTCTTGGGCCCCAAATGTGCCTTGCAAAGCCTCTCTCAGCCTGGGAGCTATGGCTCTCTAGACAGCATGCTCATCTGTGGGACCCAGGCTTTCTTAGAAAAGGCTCTGTTCCACACCTGGACAAGGCTGCTGCATAGGTAGGCTGCTGCCCTTAGGGACTCCAGATCCTATAGGGCTAACTGACTCCAGGCCCTGATCTGCCTTAACAGTCTCTTTGCCAATCTAGACACCACTTCCTCCATGGCTGACTGCCGTGGAGTCACTGCCCCAATGTCCCAGGTAGGTCATCTATACCTCATTCTCTCTCTTCTGCAGGTAGGATTTGTTTTAGGGTTTTTTTGTTTTGTTTTGTTTTTTGTTTGTTTGTTTGTTTGTTTGAGATAGGGTTTCTCTGTGTAACAGCCCTAGCTGTCTTGGAACTCGCTCTGGAGACCAGGCTGACCTCAGACTCACAGAGATCCGCCTGCCTCTGCCTCCGGAGTGCTGGGATTAAAGGTGGGCACCACCACCACTCAGCCAGGGTGTGGGGTATTATATGAGACACACCATCCTGTGTCTCTGCTGGACTGTGGTGTTAGGGCTGAAGTGTGTCTTCCACACCTAACCTTCCCTTGAGGAGTCCATGCTCTTTGTCTCTGCCTGGGTCAGTCAGCTTCCTATGTCACTAGGATACCTTGTGTGAGCCTTCACTATATTCTGCCCCTGCTGTTACAGGCCATCTGACCCATTTGTCTCAACCACACTGGCTACTGCCTTTCCACACCTTTCCTGATCTCTGTTCCACACTGGCTATGGCAGGGGAAGCTCCCAGAAGTTTCAGCCTCATGCTTCAAGCTGTGTTCCATTTCCAGAGCCATTTACCAATGAGTCTGGCATTTGTCTCGGGGTCACCATGAGGCTTCTTTGAGCAGAGGCATAGGGGATGCCCATACATGATAGTTCTCTGCGCTGTCCTGCTTGGCTCACTCTGCACTTCAGGGGAGACTGAGAGCTGAGTGAGGAGCAGCTTGCTCCAAGAGCCTTCATGGAGTGCTGAATCAAGGAGGTCCAATGGATTCTCATCTCCTACCTAGAACTTGGGCTAGGCTGGAGGATGTTCTTAGGAAGCACATATTCACAGGATCTTGCGTAGCTGAGGTCCCATCCACAGCCCTATCTGCAGGCCTGTCTTCCTGCGTACTGTGGGAGGAGGGGTGGTAATCAGCCTTCTGTGTGGAACACTCTAGGAATCGTGTGTGGTCCTGTTGACTCCTAACCCTGTCTTCCTGACCCAGTTCCCAGTAAGAGCAAAGGTCAGATCTGCTCTGGGTCACTCAGAGGCCAGGGCAACCATCGTGTGGACTTCAGTACTCCTAGCCATGAGTGGAGGGCCCTAGAGTGGATGCTAGCAAGGGTCTCTAGCTTTTACTGTAGGGTGTGAGTCTATAAAGGGTTAAGCATGTACTGGCCTGCAAGGGGCCCTTCCTGCCTCTGTCTGTCCTATTGTTTCTGGCTAAGGAAAGGCTCATTTCCTGTGAAATCACAGGCTTTGCTCAGCAGCTCCACCAGAGCAGGCTTAGGCTCTGTCCTCTTCTAGGAATGTCTTTGTCCTCCGTGACCCTTTCAGCAGTGAAGATGAAGCTAACCTTCAAGGGCAAAAACAAGGCTATCTCTTCCAGGATCCCTGTAATGATGCCTCACCTCTGGCCTTGGCACAGTTAAAGTCATGGTTATAACAGTCACATGATTGTGCTTCAGCCAGTAATCCCACCAGGACAGGGGAGCACTAGGAACCCTGGCACCCTGTCGCAGCCTGGCTATGTTAGTGCTCTTTCCTCCCTTCCCAGGAGCTAAGGCTTCATCTGAGTGCACCACTCTGCCTTCACTCCGCGCTGGCCCAGGGGTCACTCTTCTGGCTGGCTTCTTGCCCCATACAGCTCTTGAGCATGATAATATGGGAGGAATGATGGCTGGAGATAAGCTCACAAAGCCCCTTCCCTTGCTTGTCCATAGCAGACGCTACAGCCAGAGGCCCAACCTTCCCTGCTCTCATCTTCCAGAGATGACTAGGTGACTGTCTGCTCAGACCAGCCTCCTCACTGGGCTGGTGGCAGAAGAGAGAATCAGGAAGGCCAGCCAGACCCTGGCACCTGAATCTCACAGTCCATCACAGTAGACTGGCTGTTCTGGGGGTGTGGGCAGCTACCTTCCAAGACACCCCAGTACCGCAGGCACTAGCAGCTCATGTTTTGCCCTCTACCCTCTGAGCCTGTTTGCTCGCGTGTTGGGTAGAAGGTGAGTCTCTAGATGTGGCCTTTATTTAACTGTGCAGTGATGGGGCCAGTTCTGCACTCAAGGGAAGGAAGGAAAAGAGAAGAGAAAGGGAAGAACTCGGGGCTTGTGCCTCTCCCAAGCTGACCTGTGTGGAATATGGCCCTCAGGGCAGGGCATTACTCTCGGCCTGGTGCCTAGTGCCTCACCTCAAATTTCCTAACTTTAGCACATACAGCTATTTAGGGTTCTCTTGGCCCTACCTGGGGTTGGGAGTAGTGTGGAGGCCAGGCCTCAAGCTCATTGGTCCATATAACATTTCCTTTTTGCCAGTAGACCTGGCATGGGCCTGTTCCTACCCCTTGCCATCTTGGGTCTCTAGCTTCTGGAATCCATCACAGATTTTGAACACTATTCATTTATTTATTCTGTTAGAAACATATGTCCACGGAGTTTGCCATCTTCACCTATTTTTGAAGGGATAGTGCAGTGACACTAGGCACATCCCCACATGATGCTGTCACTACTGACCATCAAACCCGACAGCAGTAAAATTCTAACCCTCCCCCACTACCGCCACCACTACATACTCGGTGTCTGTATTTTAAGCTTACCAAGCAGGCTGGAGGGCAAAGAGCTGTTCCTGCTCCCCAGAGCCTACACTTCTGCCTTCCTGGTACTCACACCATGCTGGCTGCCCTTCATGGGCTCTGCTTGTGGAAGCCAGAAGCCAAAGTCAGGTGTCTTCCTCCTTCGTGCTCTACCTTACTTTTGGAGTTCATCGGTTGGCTAGACTGGCCAGCAAGCTCTGGAGATCCACCTCTCGCTGTTTCCCACAACCTCCCAGGCACTGAGGTTACAGGTCTATACTACCATACAGCTTTTTATGCCTCTATTGATCTATCTTATATAACCTAAGTGTGTCTGTGTATCTGTAAATTCATATGTGTGTGAACACGGGTATGTACATGTCGCAGCATGCACATGGAAGTCAAAGGGCAACCTTGGGTGTAGGTCCTCACCTTGTTTGACACAGGGCTTCTCTCTTATTCACTGCTGCTTTTGCCAGGTTAGCTGGCTTGACAGTGTCTGGTGATTCTCCTTTCTCTGTTGCCCATTTCCTGGTACAGGTGCACCGGGGTTACAGGTGCACTGAGCTTATAGGTGTGAACTGTGAATTCATGCTACACAGGTGCAGTGGGATTACAGATGCACTGACTGGAATTATAGGTGCATCTGGCTTTTATACAGCTTCTGATGATTCAAACTCAGGTCATTAGGCTTGTGTGGCAGTCCCTAGCCTGGCTTTTCATCTGTGTATGTGGGTTCTGGTGATCTGAACTTAGGTCCTGATGCTTATGTGGCAAACATTTTACGGACTGATTCTTCTCCCCAGATCCCTGTAATGGGTTTTTGATCACCACCCCTCATGTACGTGGACTGGCTCAGTGCTGGCATTCCTGGTATATCAGATCCAGCAAGTGTCCCCAGAGGCAGGACCTGTAGTGTTGGGAAAAAGCTCTCAGGGACCTGTGGATGAATGGATGGGTGGGCAGGTGGCTTCAAGCTAGGTGGTCACATGGATGAATGAACGGACAGCTGGATAGTCATCCACCTGCTTGGAGAAGCCATCCCGGCTGGTGTGAGGGGAGAGTGCTGCCTTCTTGAGATGGGCTGGACTGCATTGATGGGGCTGAAAAGCGAAGCCCTGAAAAGCAGAGGGATTTTGGAAAGCTTTGCCATAAATGCACTTCTCTCCTGCCTCTTGGGCCAGAGAAGATTGATTTTTTTTAAATGTGTTATTGTTGAAATTTTCAGATTTAAGAGAGCTGAGTGTGCATGGTAGCCAATGTGTATAATGGGAGAAGGACCTCACCCTGACTCCAGGGAGGCCCTTTGGAGCTGAGAGAAGTGCTACCCATGACTGAAACCCCCAGCCTCCTTGAAGCAGCAGGTGCTTTGGAAATTTGGATCCATCTCATGTCCACCATGATCCTGGAGGAAGACTAGGGGCCTTTGGAAGGGGTGTAGGGTAAATTCAGACGTGCTTAGAGGAGTGTTCTTCATGGAGTAACCTACCCAAAGTGGGCAATGCCACTCTATTCTCTGTTCCCTAAGGACATGACCTGGCTCAACTTATTTTTAATGCACTGTGCACTCTGGGTCCCTGCCACTTCTTCCAGTAGAGCCTGTTTCTGTGGCCAATTTCTGTCTCCAAGTTCAGGTCTGCCCTGGCTGTTCAGAGCTGTTGTTAGGCTCATGGTTCTCATACTTGGGGAGTGTGAGTATGGAGGACACCCCCTGAGGAGACTTCTCTCAGCAGGATAGTGAAGTAGGGTTGACAGGAAGTCTAGTCTTGGGATTGTGTTGTCCAGGAGGGGATCAATCGATGCCCCCTGGCTCCTAGCTCATGTTCTGCTCTCCCTATTAGTCTAGGCAGTCAGTTTCTCTAAGTTGAAATTGCCTGAGGTGTAGAGGGGAGCAAGGGGATGGCTTGGAGTTTATGAATGGCACTGTGTGTGACTGAAGTCAGGTAGAATGTAGAATCTCTTTGGTCTGGCTCATTTTGTAGCCCTTAGGACAGGTAGAATGGCCTAGTATTCCTGGGGCTGAGAACTGCATAGGGTCTCAGAACCATGTTTCTGGGAAGAAACTTGCTCACTTGGTAAGTGGCCAGCCATGTTATCTGCTTTCTGCATCAGGTTCTTTGGCGTTCCTGGAAGACTTCACCAGGGCAGTGTGGGGCAGCATGGGTGTTAGGGAAGTTCTCAGAGGGAAGCTGTGTTGTATGTTGGCACAGGTACGGATGCAGATGTTACAGAGTGGCGGGAAGCTAGGTTAAGTATTGCTCAGTTGCATCAGTGACTCAGGAGGAATTCCAGAAGTCTCTGTGTCCCAGTAATTTCCCATATGTTAGTTTGTGGACCCAGACATCAGTTGACCTGCCTGCCAATCAACAGACAAAACTTCAAAAAGCAAGTTACAAGGGAGTGGACACCAGAGCTCTGTGTGTGTAGGATTGTATCTAGTAGTCAGAACCTTGTGTGTATACATGTATGAATACATGTATTGTGTTGGAAGAATCCTGTGGTATCATGGAACCTGTGTGACAAGAACATAGATTTTTTTTTGTCTATGGTGCATAGGCCTTATGTATTCAGGTTTACAGGAGTGAAAAGGGGGCGAAGGGGCAGTCCTGCCCCACCACTCCTCAGGATGAGGGTTGGTCCTTTTGCTGCTGTACTAACCATTTGTTTCCCCTCTAGCCTCCCTGTTGCGATTCAACGCTCTCTCACTGGTCTATTTGCTGTTTCTGCTGCTGCTTCCCTGGCTTCCAGGTCCCTCAAGACACAGCATACCAGGTAAGAGGCAGGGGCAGGGGCAGGAGGTGGTTGGGGTGGGAATGGAGCCCAGCTCCTCTGGGGAGGGTGGGTAGACTTTGACCACAGGGTGTAGGGGGCTGGGTTTTTGGATAAGCACTGTATAGCCACAGGCTTGACTCAGTTTTAGCAGCTTGGTAAGTATTGAGAAGACCGAGAGTTACTTCTTCATTGCAGACCCATAGCCAGTTTAGGTTTGTTTTTTGTTGTTTCTCTGCTGACTGCTTGTCATAGGGGCTCTGTCATCCTTGAAAGTGATAGGGGAAGAGTTGTATATGGATCCCCATCTGTCACTGAATATCCCTCAGAAGATAGAGGAAATGAATGCATCCTGATGTCCCAGCCAGGTAGAAGGTTTAGAGATCTGCATTGGGGTCTATACTGTCTTCCAGCTAAACTCCCAGGACTACATTGCTTCTTCTTCCTGGGGAGGCTCTGGCCAGCTTGTTTCTATCACCCTGTAAAGTCAGGCTCTACCTTAACCCACCTTGCTATGTAAGGAATTGGACCACTGTGAGCTCCATCAGGGCCTGAGCTGGGCAGGGATATGTTTCTCTGTTTTGTGCCTTCCAGACAATAGACATTCTTCAGGCCAAAGCCAAAGTTATGTCCATAGAAGGGACTGGACAGTGGCACCACAGCAAATTAGGGGGAGGCTACTACTGTGCCTCAGGTTCCCACATAGGATGATGTGGGAAGGGCAGGACCACTGTGTTCTAGGGAGAAGACCACAGGCCAGGCGGGTCTCAGTGGGGCAGGATCTCTTGAGACCCTTCATCTAGCTCTGTCCACCTATGCTATACATAGGTGCCTAGAGTCTGTTTTGTGGTATTCCATAACAGTAAGTGCTCAGTGACCCATCCCCAAGTGTACCTGCATTCCTGAAGTAGAGAAGGCCCTCTGTTGTGCTCTGGGCTTAGGTGGGGAGGCCATGTCTGCAGCTTATGGCAGTGACATGGGGAGCACTAGCATCAGAGTGAGAGACCCTGCTCCCGGGAGACACAGTGAATGTGACATCCAATGCCTGTGGGGCAGCAAGGGTCAGAGCTGGTTGTGACTGCCTGGGCCCAGGGAAGGCACTTGCACTACCCTCAGAGGTGCTGGATTCAGTGTGTCTAGCTGTGTGGAGTCCCAGTGAGAGTAAGCTTCCAGTGGTTTCTGTAACTAGTCACCCTGCTGAGAACCACACCCACTGGCTGGAGTCTCAGTGGCTTATGGGGCTGCAGTCAGGATGTGAGCGCAGCTGTGCCTTTTTAGAGGGCTCCAGGGATCAGCTTCCTGTCTTTTCTTGTTTTGGGGCATCTTTGGCTCAAGTCCCAATGCCCTGCAGCCCTCTTCACTCTGTGATGACAGCAACTGAAGGTCCAAGACAGTCTCCCCTTGTTGAGTTAGCTGTGACATCAGTCCCACCTCTGCCATGGTCCCTTTCGCCATGTGAGTCACATGTGCATGGGGGCAGAGATTGTGCAGGGATGCCTTTGGGTCCATCATTCTGCCAACCAGAGCAGGGAGGGCACCTCCTGCCTAGCTCAGTGTGCTTTGGAACCAGAAGGGGTAGAACATGGGTAGGACTTGAGGATTCAGGGGCAGATACTTAGGGAATTCAGCCTGAACAGTGTATTGGCCACCACTGGGGCCCTGGGTCAGATCTCTCCAAGACACACAGCCTGGGCACTGGGCCTTTTCTCCTGTGTTGAGCCTCTAGTGAAGGTCTAGCTTCCATACTCTGCTCACCAGAGAGTTCACTCCTCTGTCCCCAGGTCCCTTTTTGGAAAGCACTTGTGTCAAGACTGTTTCATGCCCTGTGAGCAGCTGGAAACACTCTTGATCAACTGTGGGAGGTACAGACTCCCAGCCAGGCAGGAGGGATCATGTGGGAGACTTGGAAAGCAGGGTGGGGAATCTTTCCCCCTCGACCCTCCATCCGTCTATCTGTCCAGCTCAGAGGCCCTTCAGGGACATGATGCTGCCTGGTTTTTCCGGGTGTGAGAGGAAAATGTGAGGCCCGATGGTGCAGAATGGAGCGCCCTGTGTGCGTTTATGATTTGTGCAGCTGCTGCCCTGGCACTGGCCCCTGGAAGGTCTGACACTGCTGGGCCCTGTTCCCCACGTAGGCGGCTGCCTGATTCTCAGGGTCTGTGCCTAAGCTGGGCTTCTCAGAGAGGAGATGTTGGACCAGTTTAGGGCTGGGTGTCCCCGGCAGGACAGGGCAGAGTTGGGATGCATCAGAACCTGGGATCAGTACCAGCCACTTGTTTGTAATTAGAGCTAGGAAGCCCACTCCCTGCTCTAGCAGAATTCACCTCCCAGGCTACTTTTGATCTCTGACCTGGCCCTTCCTTCCTTCCTTCCTTCCTTCCTTCCTTCCTTCCTTTCTTCTCTCTCTTTTTTCTTTCTTTTTTCTTTCTCTCCTTCCTTCCTTCCTTCCTTCCTTCCTTCCTTCCTTCCTTCCTTTCTTTCTTTTTTTTCTCTTTTTTCTTTTGCCTTTTCGAGATAAGGTTTCTCTGTAGCTTTGGAGGCTGTCCTGGAACTTGCTCTGTAGACCAGGCTGGCCTTGAACCTACAGAGATCTGCCTGTCTCTGCCTCCTGAGTGCTGGGATTAAAGACATGTGCCACTACCATCCATTTCTTACTCTCCCCAAGGGGGCCTGCTCCAGTCTTAAGCCTTCCAGTCCCTTTGTAGTCTTTCCCTGCAACACACACATAATTCCCGGCCCTGTGTAGACTTCATCTCCTGCTTTGGATGCATTGTCTCCTGTCAGCCCTGGGAAGCTTCAAAGCCCTCTTTCTCACTCTGCTGAGCCCTGTCCTGCTGGTGCCTCGGTGGCTTCTAGCTGTTAGGTACTATGTGAACTTCCTAGGCCTATGACTGAGAGAGGGATACTGGGTGACAAACAGTTGATTGGTATGTAACCAAGTGACACTGGGATCCCAGGCCTGTGAACAGACTGCCTTCCCCTCCCAGTACAGAAACCTGCACCCTGGGATAGAGTTCAGGTATGCTGGGTCACAGCTGGCTGCTGCTTCTTCTTCTTCTTCTTCTTCTTCTTCTTCTTCTTCTTCTTCTTCTTCTTCTTCTTCTTCTTCTTCTTCTGATTTTATTTATTTATTATGTATACAACACTCTGCCTCCATGCATGCCTACAGGCCAGAAGAGGGCACCAGATTTCATTACAGACGGTTGTGAGCCACCATGTGGTTGCTGGGAATTGAACTCAGGACCTCCGGAAGAGCAGCCAGTGTTCTTAACCTCTGAGCCATCTTTCCAGCCCCACAGCTGGCTTCTTGGTCTCTGGGTTATCCATGGTTTCCTCCAGAGAAGATGGGAGAGGCCTACCCCAGCTTCTTCCCCTTGCTGGGTGAGCCTCAGCTCAGACTTTTGGTGTGATCCCCATCCTATGCTCTCTTCATCCCTTTTCAGATGTACCAAAGACTTTCCCTCTCTAGGACCCTAGGCAGCCCACCCTGGCCCAGCTCACATTAGAAAGATAATAGTTGCCAACAGTATCATGAGATACTGTGGAGTGGTGCCTCTGCCTGGGGGCTGGGAAGTGCTCGAGTCTACTCTGAGTGAGGTCTGGTGGGGGCTGCAGTCACTGGGGGCAGGACATGAAAGGCTCCAGAAGGTAGGAAGGAGGCAAGATGATAGGAAAGCAGAGAAGAGAGGGAGAGGCACCTCTGAGGCTATACTAACTGATCAATGGATCTAGGAGTTCCAGCTGGGTCAAGGTCATGGGTCAGGTGCCAGATCTGCTGCCCTTCCTGTTGTTAGAATGCCCCCCTCCCCAGCTCACTTCCATTTTTTTTCTAGAGAGCACCCATAGTAGTCCATCTCCTTTTACTGGTGGATATTCATTGCTGTGCTAAGCCTCTTCCTTGCCTGAATGGTACAGGGGTATCACCTGCCCTAGTGTGGGATGACAGTCCCTTCCTTGAAGATGGGCTCCTTCCATCAAGCCAATGGGTCAGGGCCCAGACTGTGGTAGCAAAGAAAGGTGGCCAGGAACAAAGGTGGCTGTCATTCAGGGCCTTGGGTGAGCTTAGGTACGTCCAATGCACTCTCTTCCCCCAGGACAGGGGAGTGGCTGGGAGCAGTCAGGCTGGTAGAGGAGGCCCTGCCTGGAAAGGAGTAAGATGTGGTGTGACAGGAGATCCGGCCCATGGAGGCACCTGGATCTGTGCAGGGATGAGTGCAGATCTGGGTCTGACAGTTTGTGGAAGGAGTAGCTAAGCCTGGGAGTTCACCTATCTCTTGGAGCCTCCACTCACTCTCATGCCAGGACCAAGCAAGGGTTGACTCTCAGGTGCAAGTGGAGATTCCCAAGGCTCAGCAGGATGCCCTGACCAGCTGGTTGGTGGTGGTATTGGAGAGCTCTTTCTAGAGTTGTCCATCCAGCCATCTCCAGGAGTCAGGGTTATTCTAGAGGTCAGGGTTTATTCTGCAGAGCCTGCCACACTGAGCCACCTGGTGTAGCCCCACATGCAGTTAGACTATAGCATCCTCAGCCCACTTTCAGCCCCTGTTATGACCACTGCCTCTGTAAGGTCTGGCCCAGGAGAACTCTCCCAGAGACTCACTGCCCTCTAACTTCGGCGGACCTTCTACTACTGAGATAACCTACCTCCCTCCTCCACATGCCTTCTCCCTCATGTCACCTCAGTGGCAGCCACCTCTTACCCCCATGTCCTCTCTGTGACAACATGGTGGTACCCCTGCAGTTGTGGTTCTCATGTAATAGTTTTGAAGAAGGGCCGTGCCTTATAGGATAGATCTTCCACAGTGTATGCTGTGCGATTCATAGCTGAGCTGGGACAGCTCCTACCGCTGCTCATGGCACCTGTCTTTCCTAGCACTCAGGACTTACTGTAGGTTCCTTAGGGCTCTCCTTTCTGGTTCTTCTGGCAGGAACCAGCCATACCTTCACCCCTCAGTGTCACTGGAGCCCTGTGTGGGCCTGATCCTCCTAGCCCTGATGTCAGGGTTGCTCTTGGTGCTGGTCTTGTCAGATGGTTGGGCTTGTCTATCCTCTGTCCTCTGATACCTTCCCAGAGGTTGGGCACTGGAGAGTACCTGGGCCACAGCTGGAGTACCTCCTTGCCCTCTGGTGCTCAGGGAGTCAGTGAGAGAGGGGCACCTGGCCATACGCACAATATGGCTGAGTCCCAGAACCTTCTGGGGTGGGACCTACAGGAAGAAAAAAAGGAGTAGTGCCATCCATAAGGCAAGCCCAATAGGGACCAAGGTCAATTATGAGTCTATTCTATACACTTGACTGTGCCCAAGAAACTGCAGAGGACAGACATACTGGCAGTGGTAACCATGGGGAGAGAGGGGAAAGGTGTGAGGCTCCTGGGCTGTCTTAATGCGAGAGACCTGTGGTTCTGAGGCTTTCCAAACTGATGGCCTCTGTAGCCTTGTGGCCCGGTTTGACAGGGCTGCTACAGTGGGTTGACTGTCAGCAGGTGAAGAGCTAGAAGCTGGCCCCAGTCTCTGTTCAGTTGTCAGTTGCCCACCTACTCTAGGAAGAGAAAGGCAAGGACCAGGGCCCTGTGTCCTCCCTGACCAGCTATGGCCACCTAGCCTAGTCTGCAGCCAAGGGCCTCCCTGCTGGCTGGGATGGCTGGGGTGGCTGGAGGCAGAGCAGGACTGCTAAACACCCTTAGTATATCCCTATGTGTCAGGGTCCCACGGTTTGAAGGCTGACTCCTAGCCTGTTTCTTTCCCATGAAGTAATCAGTGAAACAAGATCTTTGAGGGCTGGCACTCAGCGGGGCCTGAGGCTAGGGCTTGCGGCCTGGGCCTGTGTCCTGTTTGTCATGGCTTTGTATGACTGTGGAAACTTCTGCACCCCAGATAGAGGCAGCTGGAAACCCACTTCTCTAGGGGCATCTGGCCCCCACCACCCAGGCCTCTTCTTTGGGATACCACCTTCCTCATGCCTTCATTTCCAGTCTCCATGCAGGGTCAGGTGGGCATGGCTGTGGTAGACAATGACTTCCTATTTCTCTGCTTGTTTCTTCCACCATGTTTCCAAGACCTAGCACTGACATCCCTATGATAGCTAAATAAGAAAATTAAATTGTGTCTCTCCTGTTTAGTGTTGGTCTTTTGAGGGGCAGGGTGCCTCTGCATGTAACAGGACAGCAGGGAGCAAAGCCAATGTAACTGGCCAGAGTTGCTCCCTAGAGACCCATAAACAGTCTCTGCCAGGCCCTTCACCTTTCTGGGATGACATCCTTATCTATAAATGAGGGTTACAACAGTGTCCACCAACCAGGCACCAGGAGGGTTTAGTATGGCCCTCAGGAGGGAACAAGTACCCTGTGTGGGCTACTCTGGTCTCTGGAGTCTCCCGTTGCCTCCTGGAAGGTGCCGTAACTCTTTGTTCATTGAGGCTGGTCCCCTTGCCCAGACCCTATGTCCATGCTGGCTGTATGTCTTAGGCACATGGACAAGGAGGCTACAAGCCGAAGCAGTATCCACACTCTCCTTGTTCTGCCCACTCTGCCACAGGTCACACAGGCCGCCTGCTTCGTGCACTGCTCTGCCTCAGCCTTCTCTTCCTGGTGGCCCACCTTGCCTTCCAGATATGCCTACACACCATTCCTCACCTGAAACAGCTTCTGGAACAAAACTGTAAGTGATTGAGGAGCAGAGCCAGTGAGGGGCACTTGAGGACAGCAGTCCTGGGGTAAAGGGGATGAGCTGCCAGCTTGGAACTCCAGGCCTCCAGTCTCATTGGGCCACCCTGCCTCACTCAGGCTTCACCTAATATGGGCTGCCCCTGGTGCCTGGCCACGATTTATGTCTGACCCAGATGGCCTAGCCTGCATACTCCTGGCAGTGATGTGGTCAGTGGGGCCACGCCATTCCCAGAGTGGCATCAGATGGGAACAGCCTCAGGCTCTCTGGCGTCCCCACCTGTCAACATCTTCCTTCTGTGCCTACTTGTAGCTTTAGTCGTGTGGCTGTATAACACTAGGACTTCTCTGTGTCCTTGTCCAGCCTTAGTGTCCCTGCCGTATACCCATGGACAGTGTATCCACTTTTAGTCAGGCAGGGACTGATACCCGCACCCCATCTTTGTGTGTAGAAGTCCTGGGCTTCAAGTTTCTGCCACTCTGGAGCCCAGGCCAGCTTCACAGGCCATTTTCAGCTGCACTTGACTGAGAATCCCTGCCCTGCCACTCATAGCCAATGGGCCAACCAAGCAGCACGAGTACCTGGCTGGCCTCAGTTTCCCTGTCTGTAAAGATGGCTTGGTGGTACACACTTTCACTCTTAGCACTTGGGAGGCAGAGGCAGAAGGATCACTGTGAGTTTGAGGCTAACCTGTTCTACATAGCAAGTTCCAGGACATCTAGGACTACATTGGAGAGACCCCGTCTCAAAAACAAACAAACAAACAAACAAACAAAAAGGCAACATTTTCAGCATTTCCGAATCATTGGTACTCTGTTCTATGTGAGATCCCTAGCAGCCATACCCACAGGGCCCCCTGGCCTCACCGGAACAACCACTGGGCATCCTGCCTGGCCTGGAGCCTCCTTCCTCAAGTCTTTTCTCTACAGGCAGCCTTTGGGAGACTGTGTCTCGACACATAGGGGTTACGAGGTAAGACCCTCATTCTCTCCTCAACCCCTGCGAGCCTTCCTCTGGGTTTCTCAGTGCTGAGGGTAGCCTGGGCATGTCCCCATCTCCTTACCGCACTCTGTTCTCCCTGTCCTTTCCAGGCTGGACCTGAAGGACCTGAAGGACATCCTTAACACCACCAGGCTGGTGGCGCCTGACCTAGGAGTCCTAGTGGTGTCCTCTCTGTGCCTTGGCCTCTGTGGACGTCTCACAAGGAAAGCTCGGCAGAGCCAGCGCACCCAGGAGCTGGTAAGGGACTGCAGCAGCCAAGATCATGGTGAGGGTGTTAGTGATGAAGTCTCATCCACTCTGACAGTTTTGATTTTAACAAACTTGGACATTTAAAGTTTGGAGAATATTTACATTAGCATGTGAAGAGGAGGGGTATGGGAGAGGAAAACGTTTTGCCACGTTCTCCCACATTTAGTCATGTGTCTTTGTTCACTGGAGACCTGCTCTGCAGGACCCCAGTTCTCAGTCACCAGAACCCCAAAGTGGGTCTGTTCTATGGGAACTGTCACATGTGGGCATCAGTCAAGCTAAAATATGCTGGGTAAGAACCTGAGAGGTTGTGGTTTCCTCCCTGCATGACCTGAGGCTCCAATCAAGCTTATTTTTAGGGAGAGACAGAGTTCTGCCACTGTTTCCAGGGACCACAGCTGGACATTCAGCACCCTTGAGCCCTGTTCAGGGGCTGCAGTTCAGCTTTCCCACACCATGCCAACCTTAGCCTATTCCCCATCCCCCGAGCTGAGATAAAATTTATGGCCACCCAGGTGTCTTGGTGCAGGCACACCCTGCTCTCAGACACCAGGTCTCAGCATCCATTTATCAACACCTGACACTTACTAGGCTCTAGAGGAAACCAGAGAGTGAAAGGGACTCCAGAAGCCTCAAGAGGTTGGGGGCTGGGTAGAGCTGTGAGGATCAGGTGCCTGGGGGCATCTTCCCTCTGTCAGCAGCTATCATTGTCTTCCTATGCCTGGAATTGCTCATTTGTCCCAATGCTTCTCAAGAGGTTCCCAGGGCCTCCAGGCCAGCCAGGGCTAACAGTGAGACCCTGTCTCAAAAATAAAATCCATAAGCTGGGCAGTGGTGGTTCATACGTTTAATCCCCAGCACTTGAGAGGCAGAGGCAGAGACAGGTGAATCTCTGTGAGTTTGAGGCAAGCCTGGACTACAAAGTGAATTCCAGGACCACTAGGGCTACACAGAGAAACCCTGCCTGAAAAAAAACAAAAACGAAAACAAAACAAAAACCAAGAAGTTCCCAGGGCCTAGGCCAGCTCATCACATATTGCACCCCAGGGGCACCTCCTCTCTCCTTGACTGACAGAGTATAGCTATACCTTCCCCCTCAGCTCCAGGTCCTCATTGGCCTTACTTCCAATTCTATGGGCTTGTAGAAAGGGGAGCTCATCTGTCTCCTGGCCTGACCTCCAGCCCTCATGCTTCTAGCCTATGATAAATGGTACATCCCTGGGACCTTGATGGCTGGCTCATCTTTCATGCTCAGGCTCCACAGTTCTCTTTGCAAGATGGGAAGCAGACTCAGAGAGGTTAAGCAACTTTCGTTAAGGCTATGCAGAATGGAGAAATGGCCATGCCATATAGCTCCAGAACCAGTACACTCAGCCCAAGTACCCAATAACCCCTCAACTGTTCCCACAGCACAGCTGAGGACATGGGCTGCCAGCAGCTGGCTTGAGCTAGGGCTGCTGACGACAGTTTGTGTTCTTTTCCACCATCCCCTGGCTTTTCCTGAGGCCTGGGATGCAGCTCTGTTCTGGGAAACCTTCCGATGGTGCCAGGGAAAACAGGTCCTGTCAGGTCTCAGTCTCCTGCCCCAGGCTGGGACTGTTTCCTTTCTTCTCAGGTAGTTGGTCACTTCTGTCATTCTGGAGGGTCAAAGAGGGCAGTAGCAGTCCAGAACATGGTACCTTCTCTGGGGTGTGGGAAGCCTAGGAAATGCCTAGTTGGAGATCTGGAAGTCCTGATGCTGCTGTGTCCCCCAGGCCCCCAGCCCCCCCCTCCCTAGAGGCCTCATAAGATACAAATGTAGCCATGTTCCCCCTTACCTGTGGGATTGGGACAACTACCTGTTGCCTCTGGATCAAGGATTATGGGTCTAAAGGTGCTCTAAAAACTGTAGTGTAGGGCATGTGGTATGCATGTGTACATGTTCTTTCCTCCTTCCTAAACATCTCTTCCCAGGAGACTAACAAAACTGACACAAGGTCTTTAGGGGCAGATTTGGAGTCTGGGAGACTGTCCTGCCTTCTAGGGCATCATGACCAAGATGGGACAAAAAGAGACGCTTGAAGTGTTCTAGAACAGCTGGGTCATCCTGTGCCTGGCTCTGA
Organism: Cricetulus griseus; assembly: GCF_003668045.3. Taxonomy (NCBI): domain Eukaryota; kingdom Metazoa; phylum Chordata; class Mammalia; order Rodentia; family Cricetidae; genus Cricetulus; species Cricetulus griseus. The sequence continues at coordinate 199,158,673 of NC_048596.1, read as the reverse complement.
GGGTGACACTGGCAGAGCTCTAGTGGGAAGAAAGAAAGGCTTAAGCAAAGAGGCAGTTCTGCCGCGGGTTTCAGGCTGTGGGCGACATCAGAGGGGCAGCTGTGGGACCAGCCTTATCTCTTACCTTAGCTAGGCAGATGAGGCTGGAGCAGCCTTGAGGTAATGATCCTGATGTCGCCTCCCCATGACTTTAGCAGGATGATGACGACATGGATGCTGCCCCAGCAGTGCGGCTGCAGGGAGCCCCTGCCCTGGGAACCAAACGCAGGCTGTGGCTGACCTCCCGTTTCCGGGTCACAGCCCATTGGTTGCTGGTGGCTTCTGGAAGGATGCTAACCATTGTGCTGCTAGCTCTAGCAGGTACTCTGGGGCAGAGAGTAAGGGTGGGGAGATGACTCAGAGGTCCCTGATGGCCAGGCCAGGTGTGACCCAGAGTGCCTGTGTCCCCTTCTCCCTGTAGGTATAGCCCACCCTTCGGCCTTCTCTAGTGTCTACCTGCTGGTCTTCCTGGCCATCTGCACGTGGTGGGCCTGCCACTTTCCTCTCAGCTCCTTGGGCTTCAACACACTCTTTGTCATGGTGAGCTGCTTTGGCGCCGGCCATCTCATTTGCCTCTATTGCTATCAGATACCTTTTGTCCAGGATATGCTACCACCCGGCAGCATCTGGGCCAGGTAAGGCTTCCACGTAGGCCTTCCCACCCAGCCATGGCTGTGCTGCTTTCAAAGCTGTCAGTGACATGCCCTCTCTCTGAACAGGGTGTTTGGTCTCAAGAACTTCATAGACCTACCTAACTGCTCCAGCCCCAATGTGCTGATTCTCAACACTAATCATTCCTGGCCCATCTATGTGAGTCCTGGTATCCTGCTGCTGCTGTACTACACAGCCACCTCTCTCCTGAAGCTCCGTAAGAGCCGTCCCTCAGACCTGGTAAGTCCCTGCCATCACCTCTGCTGGCATCTGGGACACTGGTGAGACAGATGTCCTGAGGCAGGTCTCCTGGGACCCTCCCAGCCCCAGGACTGCACTCAGGATTCTGGTCTCTACAGAGGAAGGAATCACCTAGGGAGGATGAGGAACAAGAGCTGGAACTGGACCAGCTGGAGCCAGAGCCCCAGGCTAGGGATGACACCCAGGTGAGCAGGTGGTCCTGGGAAACCGAAAGTCATGGGGAGCCTGCCTGTAGCAGCTAGCTTACCCACATATCCTCTGCAGTGTGTGATGCCCACGTCCACAGGACCTGACATTGACAACTGTACCGTGCACGTCCTAACCAGCCAGAGCCCCGTCCGCCAGCGTCCCAGTGAGTTATAGTATAGGCCCGGTGGCTATGATGATGCCTTCCTATGACAGCCCGTTTGGTCTGATCTCTCTGTGGGCAAGTCTAGGGCTGCCCCCTGGTGGCCATAGGTCTTATACACACTCCTTGCCTTATGCCTAAACCTCTCAGGGCCAGTTCTGTGGCTAAATAGCTGATCCCCAAGACCCTTTGGGTGGCCCGCTAGGTCTCCTGTTCCCATAGCCCAGGGTCCCAGGAGCTTCTGTCATCCTGGAAGTGCTGGCCTGGGAGTTTCACTGGTTTACATTTCTGTGGAGAGTACTAAGTCTTTTTCAGGGTCTTTATTTATTTTGAACTTAAAAAATCTTTAATTACACTTATTTATTTAATGTGTGTGGGGTATCAAGCTATTGTATGCAAATGGAAGTCAGAGGGCAACTTTCAGGAATTGGTTCTCTCTGTACTATGAGTCTTGAACTCTGATCCTCAGGCTTGGTGGCAGGCACCTTAACCTGCTGAGCCATCTTGCAGACCTCTCTTCTTTGAACTCTGGTGTTGAAGTTATTTTATTATACTGAAGATAGACAGTGGGACCTTGTGTGCCAGACTTTATACTGTAATACTGAGCAACATTTCCAGACTTTCACTTTGTCATGCATGTGAGTCATAGATCTGAAAGGGATGTCTCCTGCATCAGTCTTAAAAAGTGAGGCCAATAGGGTCACATGGCAACCCAGTAGGGTCAGATTTTTCTGCTGTTTTGCCAGCATCCACTATGGCTGCCTGGTAGGCCTTGCCTCCTCTAACCTCTAAGACCCTGCCAGTGAAGGTGGCCTGCTCCATGCTTTAGAGTCACATTGAGTATGGGGGAAGGACTCCAAAAGGTTCCTATGTTATAGCTAATCTCAGTCCCACCCCCAGCACGCCCCAGGCTGGCTGAGCTGAAAGAGATGTCTCCACTACATGGCCTGGGCCACCTCATCATGGACCAGAGCTATGTGTGTGCCCTGATTGCCATGATGGTAAGGAGCAGACCCGGGGGCCACTGTAGTTTTCTTATAGGATGCAGGGAGGTGGGATGTAGATCATTTTAGAAACTGAGGTCCACAATCTAGTCACCAGAAACAGTGCTGGAATTGCCCATGGAAGTTACCATCATCCCACATCTGTGTGCAGTGCATGTATACACAGTGTTGTGTGTGGGCTCCTTGTGGGGGCCTTACTGTTGGGAGCTGAAGAGCTGGCCCAGGTATCCCATGCAGTCCCTGCTCACTGGTCCTGGCTGTCCAGGTGTGGAGCATCACATACCATAGCTGGCTGACCTTCGTGCTGCTGCTCTGGGCCTGCCTCATCTGGACAGTGCGTAGCCGCCACCAGCTGGCCATGCTGTGCTCGCCTTGCATCCTGCTGTATGGGCTGACGCTCTACTGCCTGCGCTATGTGTGGGCTATGGAACTCCCCGAGCTGCCCACCACCCTGGGCCCTGTCAGCCTGCACCAGCTGGGATTGGAGCACACACGCTACCCCTGCTTGGACCTTGGTGCCATGGTGAGTGTCATCTGCCACATCTGGGCAGTAGTGGAATTTTCTGCCTGGGAACCCAGGAGGATAATAGTGTTAATTCGTCACTTGTTCAGTTGGGTAGAGGATGTAAGAGAGTATGTCAGAAGTCACCATTGAGTTACTGTGGGTCCACCCTAGAATATAGAAGTTATACTGGGCGATAGTGGCACATGCCTGTGATCCCTGCACTCAAGAGGCAAAGGCAGGTGGATCTCTGAGTTTGAGGCCAGCCTGGTCTACAGAGTAAGTTCCAGGAAACCAAGGCTATACAGAGAAACCCTGTCTCAAAAGAATCAAATATATATATATATGTGTGTGTGTGTGTGTGTGTGTGTGTGTGTGTGTGTATGTGGGCTGATGGATTATAGTATATCTGGAGAGGCCGAGCCTATATGTGTACTAGTATGAGCATTTGTATGCAAGCCAGTGTAAACATGTGAGTTTGACCAAGCTGTGTAAGATTGTGAACCTGTGTGTGTGGATCTGTGGCCATGTAAACCAACACATGTGAATGAGGTTGGATTTGTGGTCATGGGAGGGGCTGAGGGCTTCCCATGGCCCTGTGGTGATACCCCTGCTCCCCACAGCTGCTCTACCTGCTCACATTCTGGCTCCTGCTGCGCCAATTTGTGAAGGAGAAGCTGCTAAAGAAGGCAAAGGTGCCTGCTGCCCTGCTGGAGGTCACAGTGGCAGACACAGGTAAGTAGCATGTGGGGTGAAGCAGCCTCCACCCTCACTGTCCTCTCTACCAAGGCCATCACTCTGCCTTCTGTCCTGTTCTGCAGAGCCCACACAGACTCAGACACTGCTGCGGAGCGTTGGGGAGCTAGTCACAGGCATCTATGCCAAGTACTGGATCTATGTATGCGCTGGCATGTTCATTGTAGTCAGCTTTGCTGGCCGCCTGGTGGTCTACAAAATCGTCTACATGTTCCTATTCCTGTTATGCCTCACACTGTTCCAGGTGCCCACAGTGGTGGGCGGGTAGGGCCGGTGAGTGGGGCACTGTTCCTCACTTGCTCTGCTCACCAGTCACCACCTGCAGGTCTACTACAGCCTGTGGAGGAAGCTGCTCCGTGTCTTCTGGTGGCTGGTGGTGGCCTACACCATGCTGGTGCTCATTGCAGTATACACCTTCCAGTTCCAGGACTTCCCCACCTACTGGCGCAACCTCACCGGCTTCACGGATGAGCAGTGAGTTGGGGCAGCCGTGGCACCTTCCCTTGTTCCTGTCCCGTGCCTAGGCTCCGCTCCTGTTCACAGTGGGTGCGGGACAGGGCAGGGTGAGGTACTGACGGCTCTCTTCTGCCAGGCTGGGGGACCTGGGCCTGGAGCAGTTCAGCGTGTCGGAGCTCTTTTCCAGCATCCTGATCCCTGGCTTCTTCCTGTTGGCCTGTATCCTGCAGTTGCATTACTTCCACCGGCCCTTTATGCAGCTCACTGACCTGGAGCATGTGCCCCCGCCAGGCACCCGCCGTCCTCGATGGTCTCACAGGTTCACTGCCTGCAAGGGCCGTGGGTGCTGAGTGTTTCTTAGTTTGAGGGACTGGGGATGACATTGGGGGCTGTGTCACAGGGTTTGCTGACCATTCTCAGCTTGAACAGGAGCCATGATACTGCTTTGCTCCATGTACACTTGGCCTAAATAAAGTCCACAGGTGAAACACAGCGGGGGCGGGGGCTGCCCCGGGGAGAGAGGAGACAGGAACACAGGAAGTGACTCTTGGGCTCTCCCAGGCAGGATGCAGTGAGTGAGACCCCTCTGCTACAGCAACAGGAAGAGGAGGAAGTCTTCAGGGATGATGGGCTGGGCGTGGATGGGCCCCATCAGGCCACACAGGTCCCCGAGGGTGAGTCTGGAAAGAGTGGGCAGAACATAGCCCCACAAGACACACGGGGTGCCAGGAAGTGGATCTGTGTTCAGTTCTGCCACATCTTGAATGTGGATTTGAGGAAGGCACACATAAGCCCCAAGAGCTCCAACCCTCCTCTCTGGCCCTTCCCTTTTGTCCTTGAGCCTAAGCCCCTCCTCACCAAGCTGTATCCCTTCCATACTGAGCTCCACCCCATCCCACCCCCACTAAGCCTCATCCTCCTCACCAAGCCCTACCCCTCTGAGTCTTACCCCTCAGACTGAACCCCACTCTCTCCACCCGACCTTCATCACTGATTCCCTCTCCCTTCTACAGTTCACTCTCTTGTCAAATCTCACTGGGTTTCTATCTCCTTATTACTTCTGCCCACCCATTCACCAAGCCCTACCCCTCTCACTGAGCCCCGCCTCCACAGGTGCAGCCAGCAAATGGGGTCTGGTGGCTGACCGGCTGCTGGACCTAGCAGCCAGCTTCTCTGATGTCCTCACCCGCGTCCAGGTGTTTGTGCGGCGCTTGCTAGAACTACACATCTTCAAGTTGGTAGCCCTCTACACTGTCTGGGTGGCCCTGAAAGAAGTGAGTGTAGCATTCCAGGCTCAGTTTCCTTGTCTGAAGCAAGGTCACTCTGGGCCTAGCATTGCTGGCTACCCTAGAGCCAGACCTGATGGGTTGTGACAGTTGTCCTGGAGTCTAGTCCAGGTGCTGCCTGGTTTGCCAACCACCTTGTGCTCTCCACAGGTATCTGTGATGAACCTGCTGCTGGTGGTGCTGTGGGCCTTTGCCCTGCCCTACCCGCGCTTCCGGCCCATGGCCTCCTGCCTCTCCACTGTGTGGACCTGTATCATCATCGTGTGCAAGATGCTCTATCAGCTCAAGATTGTCAACCCACATGAGTACTCCAGCAACTGCACCGAGGTACAGGCATGGGGGCGGGGGCATCCCTAGGGCCCAGAGGTCTTTTGAGGAGTCTTTTCTATTTGGGCTTTTATTTACACCTCTGGCCTTGGCCTGTCCCCTTCCCCATCAAGGTGGCCCCAAGACCGACAGCCCTGTGAACCTCTGGTAGGGCAGCTGTTGTCTACCCTGGACCCAACTTGGAGCTTCAGCTGTGGGATGGGTTTCACATAGTCCCTACAGTCCCCACTCCATCCTGACCTAGGACCTGGGGCTAATGCTCACCCCTCTTTGCAGCCCTTCCCCAACAGTACCAACCTGCAGCCCATGGAGATCAACCAGTCTTTGCTATACCGTGGCCCTGTTGACCCTGCCAATTGGTTCGGGGTGCGGAAGGGCTTCCCCAATCTGGGCTACATCCAGGTGAGTGGGGACTATCACCAGGGCAGATGGTCCTTAATGGTTCCTGATGGTCCCCACTGACTCCTGACCCCCACTTTCACAGAACCACCTGCAGATCCTTCTGCTGCTGGTGTTTGAGTCTGTGGTGTACCGGCGCCAAGAGCACTACCGCCGGCAGCACCAGAGGGCCCCTCTGCCTGCCCAGGCAGTGTGTGCAAATGGCACCCGCCAGAGGCTGGACCAGGACCTACTTAGCTGCGTCAAATATTTCATCAACTTCTTCTTCTACAAATTTGGGCTGGAGGTGAGGTTGGGATCCACACATCACTCCTTATGGCAGGACTGATATCAAGAGGCTCCATTGAGCATCCATCCATAATGATGTCTAAGTGCTCCAAGCACAGCTTACCCTGAGGCTAGCTGAGAGGCTTGCCACAGTGCTCAGGAAGGGAAGGCCAGGGATGCCAGACTCTGTCCTCCCGGCAGAAGTAGGTGAAGGCTAGCCACTGTCTGAAGTTAAAGTCTTTCCCATCCATGGAGCCCTTCATCCCTGAGCCTTGACCTACTCCTACAAGTATGGTGGAGATGTGTCTATCCTCTGCTGCCCTCTTAGGACGGTGGCTTAGGTGATTGGCCCCCAGTAAAGATGAGTCCCTTCTTACCATTATGTCCATCCCGTGTATCCCCTCCAGATCTGCTTCCTGATGGCCGTGAATGTGATCGGGCAGCGCATGAACTTCATGGTGATCTTACATGGCTGCTGGCTGGTAGCCATCCTTACACGCCGGAGCCGTGAGGCCATCGCCCGCCTCTGGCCCAATTACTGTCTATTCCTCACATTGTTCCTGCTGTACCAATACCTGCTGTGCCTTGGCATGCCACCCGCACTATGCATTGGTAAGGGGCTTGGTACATGGGGTTGCATGGAAACTCATGGTCTGTTTCCTGTCCGCCCTCCTGGATTTTGCTCAGGTCCCTTCCTGGCCACACCTGGATTCCTGTCAAGGGCACCAGCTATATCCTCTGTGACCTGTACATTGTCTCTGGGCCACTTGAGCTATAGTTGTGCCATTTCACACACAGTGATGGCTTGAAGTTGGCTTTCTGAGGGCAGGGTGACCCTATGCCTGCAGGGCTGGGGCCTCTCATGACAGCCTATTGCACAGTGCCATTGTCAGGTGTGTAGTCTGCATTAAAATGACACCAGTTCTTTCTTGTAGCTGTTTTCAGTTTGGCCTCTGCTGTATTGTAGAAGGCTTCCTTTTGTGCCACCAACCAGCTCCCAGATCATGGCATGGAGACTTTTTTTTTTTCTTGTTTTTTCGAAACAGGGTTTCTCTGATGTAGCTTTGGAGCCTATCCTGGCACTCGCTCTGGAGACCAGGCTGGCCTCGAACTCACAGAGATCCGCCTGCCTCTGCCTCCCGAGTGCTGGGATTAAAGGCGTGCACCACCAACGCCCAGCTCGCATGGAGACTTCTTCTTCTTCTTGTTTTTTTTTTTTTTTTTTAAAGATTTATTTATTTATTTATCATGTATACAGTGCGTGCCAGAAGTGGGTACCAGATCTCATTACAGATGGTTGTGAGCCACCATGTGGTTGCTGGGAATTGAACTCAGAACCTCTGGAAGAACAGTCAGTGCTCTTAACCCCTGAGCCATCTCTCCAGCCCCGCATGGAGACTTCTTATTAGTTATGAATGCTCTACCTCATCTTGGGCTTGTCCCACTACCTCTTATAACTTATTAACCTGTTTCTTTTCATCTATGTTTTCCCTCAGAGCTTTCTACCTTTCTTTTCTTCTGTATGTCCTATTTGTCCTGCTTCTTCATGTCTGTCTGTCTGGCAGCTACCTGGCTGATTGGCTCTGGGTGTCACCCTCTTTTTCTCCCTCATTCTCTGGAGCCTAGATTCCTCCTCCTCCTCCTTATTCTCTCTGCCTGCCAGTCCTGCCTATCCTTCTACTGGATAGCAATTGGCTGTTCATCTTTTTATTAAACCAATCAGGTGCCTTAGGCAGGCAAGGTAAAACAAATGAAAACACATCTTTATATATTTAAACAAATGCAGGATAAACAAATGTAATACATCTTTGCCTAGTTAAACAAATACAGTACAAACAAATGTAACACATCTTTACATAGTTAAAGTAATATTCTACAACACTGTATTCTCTGTCCTTTCCATCCAGCTTTTCCCATCCCTGTGACATTTCTGGACAACCAATCTGGTGGCTTTGCTACAGGCCCCAAGGGTTGGATGTGCCTGCCTACATCTGGGTGCCACAGCCATACAATTTACACAGACTGCCTACTGGTCCATTGATGGTCTTTCTTTCTGTTCTCATGTGCCTTCAGTCTTCCACTAGCTTCTCTATAGGGGAGAGCTTGTACTTTTTTCAACCACCTGTTTAAAGTTTTGTTGTTGTTGTTGTTGTTGTTGTTGTTGTTGTTGTTGTTGTTTTAACATCCTCAGGGTAGAGATGGAACCCATGGCTTCACACATGATAGGCAAGTACTCAGCCACTGAGCTACACCCCAGCTCCTCTTCTTTGTTTTGAACAGATTGGAAAGCATTTCAGGTCCCCAGACTGTTCTCCTACCCCAGGTTGTTGCTGAGACCCAGCAGGCATCCTGGCTCATCCTGCTCTGCCAGCTGGGGTGATTCCTGGGGTTTCCCTTGTCTTCTGTGTCCTTGAGGAATGAACTATCACTCCTCCCTGTGAGATTGCCTGGGATGTCTCCCTTAACTTGGTTAGGTACCTGGGACGGTTCCAAATACTTCAGACAAGTTCTGAGAGTGTCCTGGAGAATATTGTGTCTTCTTTCTGGTGACCTTAACCTTTGTGACTCAGTTACAGTGTTATGTGCTAGGTTTTTCCATGGACATTTGTGTTTTTCACCTTATAATTAATTAATATCACAGGGGGATGCTTTAAGATTATGCAAATCTCATTTCTCATTCAGCATCTTTTAAAAGAGAGAGCTATTGCTCCTTCTGTTTATTCAGATGTTTATTTCTGTGCTGAGATGACTGTGTTTTCCCTTTCTCTACTCTGGGGCCTTTGCTGTGTACTTTGTCTCTCACATATCTTAGCTTTGCTGTAGGCATGCTCAGCCCTCTCATGACCTGGCCTTCTCAGACACATTGACATTTCCTGCTCCTGGGGCCCCTGTCTCATCTTGTGCCCCAATGCCAACCCCTGACCATGGAGCCCCAGTCCTCTTCAGACAGAACTTTAGAACAGACCTATTGTGACTGTAACCCTAGGTGCCACTACCTATGGTCCATGTGGCTAGTGGTGCATCCTTCTCTTGAAGCATGGTTTTCTGTGACCCTAATTGGTTCCTTTCTTCCCAGCACCTTCTGAGGTCTTCACTCATTGATCTCCCAGTTTGTCCCTGTCTCCCTCCAATACCTAGACCACTTTCTTTTGACATAGTGTGAGTCATACTGTGGTATTCCATCCTTCAGATATGATGAGTTCACAGAGGGTCCTGGTTGGCTCACTTATTTATTTATTTATTTGCTTGCTTGCTTGTTTGTTTGTTTAGATATGTGTAGCCGTGGCTGTCCTGGAACTCACTCTGTGGCCCAGGCTGGCCTCAAACTCAGAGATCTGTCTGCCTCTTCTTCCCAAGTGATGGGATTAAAGGCATGACCCCCACTGCCCAGCTTGGGCCCTGGTTCTTGACAAGAATGCCAAACACCCTGCATGCCCCTTCATGCAACCCTTTGAAGTCAGCCCTGCCCTTTCTTGGATACCAGTCCAAGAATGTCACAGGGTAGAATAGTGCAGTGTGCTGTTGCAATTGGTTTCTTTCTCTTAGTGGGTGCAAGCAAAATTCCTCAGGTGTTTGCTTTCTGTTAGCAGGTGATGACAGGATCTCTCAGGTGTTCATATTCACTTAGGCAGAATTCTTCCAGGTGATGTTGCCTCAGCAACAATATCCAGGGTGTTTGGTACCATAGTAGTTGAAGGATTTCTGTATTATTTCCAGCTTTGGGTCATTATGTTTCATGCTATTAAACATTTTTTGAACCATAATTCATTCCAAATACTGGCATCTCCTTGGGAGGTACCTGCCTTGTCTCAGGTGAGGTTCACCATGGTCCTGCCCTCTGACCCATTGGTGGGCTCCTCTGCCACCCCTCAACATCCCCGAGCCTGGTGTAGTTTCTGCTTAGAAATCATGTCCTATTAGACTCTCCAAATCTGTGGGTCAGTGTTCTTGAGACTGTGTGAGTGGTGTTGAGAACAAGAACTGAAATGTGTGACACAGTCACAGCTTCTGAGACTCCTGGTAGCAGATGGGATGAGGACAGCTTGTGCCTTTTCTGATGTGTCCCCTACCCACAGACTACCCATGGCGCTGGAGCCAGGCCATCCCCATGAACTCTGCTCTCATTAAGTGGCTGTACCTGCCTGACTTCTTCAGAGCCCCTAACTCCACCAACCTTATCAGTAAGTACAACTCCACCACCTCACCCCAGGGTAACTGCCCACCCCACAGGAGAGTGTAAGGACTCCATAAGCAGGGTGCTTGCTGGATACACAGGAAACCAGCCTGAAACCAGCAAGGGGACAAGTTGTCTAGGTGTTGATAGTTGAGTGGTGCTTCATTCCATAGAAGACACATGCCACCCCAAGGCCTCATCCAGATGGGGCTGAAGGTCTGACCCCGACACAAATAAAACATGTCAAAAGAGTATATGGGTGAACATAGTGTTGCAGACCTGTGTGGTCACAGGTGTGCACCCTGATGGCCCCACAGTGTGCAGGGAGAACCACGGCAGCCCATGTTCCCTGACACATGTGCAAGTGTACAGCACACATATAGACTGGTATGTCCTCAGTCTGACACCTTCCTGTTTCCAGCTTTTATGTATAGACACTTTCTCAGTTGTGAAATGGGAGCAGTCCGTCAGTCCCTGACAGTATAGTCTTCCTCATGTGCAAGCTGCATGCCCTGCAGCAGCTCTCCTGTTCTGCAGGTGACTTCCTTCTGCTGCTCTGCGCCTCTCAGCAGTGGCAGGTATTCTCTGCTGAGCATACAGAGGAGTGGCAGCGTATGGCTGGCATCAACACTGACCACCTGGAGCCCCTGCGAGGGGAGCCCAACCCTGTACCCAACTTCATCCATTGCAGGTAGGTCCCACACTGCCCACTCTGAAGCTAAGAGGGGATAGCTGGGCTGACCCAGCAACCTCAGTGATGTTACCACTTGCCAGGTCCTATCTGGATATGCTGAAGGTGGCCATCTTCCGCTACCTCTTCTGGCTGGTGCTTGTGGTGGTGTTTGTCACAGGGGCCACCCGCATCAGCATCTTTGGACTAGGGTACCTGCTGGCCTGCTTTTACTTGCTGCTCTTCGGCACTACCCTGCTACAGAAGGACACACGAGCCCAACTCGTGCTGTGGGACTGCCTCATCCTCTATAATGTCACAGTCATCATCTCCAAGAATATGCTGTCGGTGAGCAGACTGCCCACTTAACCCTGCCCCAGGCCTCCCCAGGAGCCCTGGATTAACCTGCCCTCTCTCCTGGCTCCAGCTCTTGTCCTGTGTTTTCGTGGAGCAAATGCAGAGCAACTTCTGCTGGGTCATCCAGCTCTTCAGCCTCGTGTGCACAGTAAAAGGCTACTACAATCGTGAGTGGGCGAGAAACGTGGGTGAGGGGCCGGCACAAGACGTTCCACTGTTTCTGGGGCTGACCCCTAGCCGTGATGGCCTCTTGCCTCACAGCCAAAGAGATGATGAGCAGAGACCGGGACTGCCTGCTGCCTGTGGAGGAAGCTGGGATCATCTGGGACAGTGTCTGTTTCTTCTTCCTGCTACTGCAACGGCGCATCTTTCTCAGCCATTACTTCCTGCATGTCAGTGCTGAACTGAAGGCCACTGCCCTGCAGGCCTCCAGGTCTGCCCAGCTGCTTCACCCTGCGGTGGGGAGGAGTCCCTCATCCTCAGCACATGTTTCCCCTAGAATAACATCTTCTCTCAGTCCTGTCACCAAAAGGGAGAGCAAAGGACACCTAGTACCTTGGTATCATCAGACCTTCCCTTATTGCCCATGGCTGAGAAGACAGTGTGGCCCTGCAGTGTTTTAGCCTAACATATGACCTGAATTGGCCTGAGTGTCCCCCAGCTGGAGGGCTATGACATGGTATCACACTCCCAGCAGCAGTCTCTGCCCTTAGAGCTGAACCTAGGGGTCAGCAGATTCATCTGCCTACCCCAGAGTTGCCACCCAGTGTCCCTTCCTGTGATGGTTTACTCCCCCAGGAAAAGAGATGGCAGAAGATATTTCTTCTCTCAGCAAATGCCTCAGTATGAGTAGGAGAAGCAGCGGGCTCCCTGGGGCAGGGGCTTGAGTTCAGACAATCCCAGAGGGAGAGAACCCGTGCATCTGGAGATGTGTTGACATCTCACTCTTCCTTGTAGGGGTTTTGCCCTCTACAACGCAGCCAACCTTAAGAGCATCAACTTCCACCGCCAGGTTGAGGAGAAGTCCCTGGCCCAGCTGAAAAGACAGTAAGTGTCCTCTGGGTTAGGGACCCTTTGACCCTTCTGGCCAGCCTGGCACTCAGAGCACCTTCCTACTTGTAGGATGAAGCGCATCCGTGCCAAACAGGAGAAGTACAGGCAGAGCCAGGCAAACCGTGGTCAACTCCAGTCCACAGACTCCCAGGGTCCCAGCCAGGAGCCTGGTAAGCATGGGAAAAACCCAGCACTTCAGAGGGCACCCCACCCCCACCCCACCCCCCGCCGCACACACACACACTGCACCCAGGCATGTTCATGCTGCTGGAGCCTCCCTGCACCTGTGCAAGTGACGTGCCATAGGGCTCCATACCCTTGTCCTGCCCTGTGCTGTGTGTCAGTGATGTGACACGAGACCCTGCTCCCTGTGCCGTGCTGTGTGTAGATGGTATGCTTCAGGACTCCGCTCCCAGTCTCCTGTGCCATGTGATGTGATCCCCTCTGTCCCAGCAGGCCACATGGCCACCTGGGAATGTCCACCTGCACTTGTGGCCCCTCTACCGTCCCTCCAAGGCTCTGAGACATGTGGCACCACATGGAACCTTGTCACTGCAGGAGTTCTGTGTGTCTGTTTCTGTCTCTGCCATGTGCCCTGTGCCCAAGATAGGCTGCCCTTACAAGCCTCCCTTGCTTGTTCACGCTTGCCTTGCCCCTCCACAGGGCCTGACAGCCCAGGGGGCTCCTCCCCGCCACGAAGACAGTGGTGGCGCCCCTGGCTGGACCATGCCACAGGTACCCTGCCTTGACCCCTCTGCACTTCTGCTATTGACCCTAGCTGTTCCTTGTCCTGTCTGGTCATGTCAGGCTCTCTGACCTGTGTTCTGTGCTTGGACCACCTTCCTCATCCTGCTGAATCCTGGATGGGATGGTTCTAGTGGGAAGGGTGGCACTCAAGCAAGGCCATGTGGGTGGGAGATGCTGAGGGGGAACACCATCCTTCACAATGGGTCTGCTACCACCCAACTCAGAACTGAAGATAGGAATTCCAGGATTGTCAGGGTCTGACTGGGGAGGAATCAACTCTGCCATGGAGACTGGCTCTCACATACACACATACCCTTCCCTACCCCTGCTGACTACAGTCATCCACTCTGGGGACTACTTCTTATTTGAGTCGGATAGCGAGGAGGAAGAAGAGACCCTACCTGAGGACCCCAGGCCTGCAGCACAGAATGCCTTCCAGGTGAGCTGGAGCCTTGCCTTCCTGCGGTCTATGGAGTTCCTGTGTGGGGCAGTTTGGAGGGACAGACATCTGAGGGCCTTGGAATCCAGCTTCTACATATCAAAGAAGTCCACCTAACCCATCAGACCTGTCCAGGCAGCTGGAGAAACAAGCTGTAGATGCAAAGGTCATGCCCCTCTGCTATGCAACTATGGCTCTTTGCTACATTCATGAAAGTCCTGGCTCTGACATCCTCTTCCTTAACTCCTGGGCTCTGTGACTGCCACCTGGTCTGAGAAAAAGGCTATATGTGTGATGGATACTGGTGTCCAGGAGAGGCCCTTGTCCATCTTTGAGGCCCTGGTACTGAGGGGTAGGCCATGCTGTGCAGCTGCATGTCTTTCTTCCTATCACAGTCTCTGGAGTCCATTTCCAGAGAGGGCTTGGGGAGGTGAGGACCCACAGCTGGATAGAGAGCAGGATCTAGGATCTGGTCCATGGCTGACCAGATCTAGTATATGGCTGTCCCTCCATCCTCTTCCTTGGGAGGGGACCATGATGCCAGGCTGAATGGATATCTCAGCTAGAGATGCCAGAGTCCTAACCAAGAAATCTGGCTGGCAGATGGCATACCAGGCATGGGTAACCAATGCCCAGACAGTGCTGAGGCAGCGTCGGGAGCAGGCACGGCAGGAGCAGGCAGGACAGATGGCTTCTGGTGAGTTGTGCTTGGGGGCTCCAGTAGGGGAACTGAAGGGCTACCTGATACTGATTATCCCTGTGCCCAGGAGGTGACTTGAGCCAGGAGGTGGAGCCAGTAGAGGTCCTAGAGGATGAGATGGCAGGTATGTGGGCTTGCTGGGAAGCAGGCAGGGGGCTGAAGTCTCTTGTGGCCAGCCAACCCTCCAGCACCATCCTGCTGTCTTTGTAGGCCACAGCCATATGATGCAACGTGTACTGAGCACCATGCAGTTCCTGTGGGTGCTGGGCCAGGCCACAGTAGATGGGCTAACACGCTGGCTGTGCACATTCACCAAGCACCACCGCACCATGAGTGATGTGCTGCGCGCAGAGCGCTACCTGCTCACCCGGGAACTTCTGCGGGTAAGGGCCACTTAAGCCAAGCCCCTCCTATACCTCATCAAGGCCATACCCATACCTACTGCCCGCTAAGCACATGTGAGCAGAGCTGGGCCCATCCCAATGGCCTAAGAGCTTTTCCATGCTCTCTGCAGGGTGGAGAGGTACACCGAGGGGTGCTAGACCAGCTTTATGTGAGTGAAGCCGAGACCACACTGCCAGCAGGTCCCATGGAAACCCGTGATGGACCCAGCACAGCCTCAAGGTTGGTGCAGAGCCCAAGGGGCCTGGGGTGAGCCAGGGTCCCCATTTCTTGTCCTCTGGCCCAAAGCAGGGACTGATCCCTGAGCTGCTGACAGGTCATCAGGATATAGCACTGTTCAGTCTCAACTACCCCTTGTTATCCTCCAGGCAGCATTCCTGTATCCTTCCCCAGAGCCCAAGAATTGGCTCTCTCTGTAACCTTTTCTCCCACAGTGGACTGGGAGCCGAAGAGCCTTTAAGTAGCATGACAGATGACACCAGCAGCCCCCTGAGCACAGGCTATAACACCCGCAGTGGCAGTGAGGAGATCATCACCGACACTGGGGACCTCCAGGCTGGGACCTCCCTGCATGGCTCCCAGGAGCTTCTAGCCAATGCTCGCACACGGATGCGCACAGCCAGTGAGCTGCTTCTGGACAGGTGGGGCAGGGCTAGGCTGTGTGCAGGTTTTCAAAGGAATTCTGAGTAAGAAGCCCAGTGGGAGGAGCTGGGTGAGAGGCAGGAACTAGTCAGGCCTCAGGTCGGAGTCTATTTGTTGCCATGGCTGTAGGCTGGGCTCTGCACCCTAGGGGTGCTCCTGGCTCTTGCCCCCAAACTCCTGTGGTCTTGTGGCAGGCGCCTACACATCCCCGAGCTGGAGGAGGCTGAGCAGTTTGAAGCACAGCAGGGCCGGACACTGCGGCTGCTAAGTGCCATGTACCAGTGTGTAGCGGCACACTCAGAGCTGCTTTGCTACTTCATCATCATCCTCAACCACATGGTGACAGCCTCAGCTGCCTCCCTGGTGCTGCCCGTGCTCATTTTCCTGTGGGCCATGCTGACCATCCCAAGGCCAAGCAAGCGCTTCTGGATGACAGCCATTGTCTTCACTGAGGTGGGTGGCAGCTTGTAGGGTTGGGGCTGAGTCACCTTCACCTGGCCCATGCTGAGTGCCCTGTCCTGCAGGTCATGGTGGTCACCAAGTACCTGTTCCAGTTTGGCTTCTTCCCCTGGAATAGCTACATGGTGCTGCGGCGCTATGAGAACAAGCCCTACTTCCCTCCACGCATCCTGGGTCTCGAGAAAACTGACAGCTATATCAAGTATGACCTGGTGCAGCTCTTGGCCCTCTTCTTCCACCGCTCCCAGCTACTGGTGAGCCCACAAGCCAGTGCAGGGGTGGCAGGGACTCCTTGGAAACTCCAGGCGTTCTTGAGCCCAGTGGCAAGTCTGGATACTTGAATGGCCCAGCATGGCTCTGGTCTAAGTATGACCTAGTCTGGACTCCTGACTGCTCCTCCATATTCTCCATAGTGCTATGGCCTCTGGGACCATGAGGAGGACAGTTTCTCCAAGGACAATTGCAGGAACAGTGAGAAGGACCAGGAGGCTGAGGAAGAGTCAGAAGCTATGCTGGAATCACAGCCTGAGGCAGGCACTGGGCATCCTGAAGAGCTGGTGTTGACTGGTACCCCCAAGGATCACATCCAAGGGAAAGGGAATGTTAAATCCAAGGATGGGATCCAGGAGGCCCTAGAGGACCTTAAGCCCCAGAACACAAGGCACATCGGCATACGCTTCAGGAGGAGGAAAAAGACTCCAAGACCCAAAGGAGCAGCAGCTACGGGTGAGAAACCAGACTAGACCCCTGCCAGATTCCTCCTGGTTGGGGAGGAGACACAAATGACTCTCAGTAGGAGATGACCAGTCCAGCACAGGGACGACCCATTGGGAAGCACAGAATTGCTCAATACTCTCCCTGTATCTGTCCTTGAAGTTGTCCCTGTACTCAGGATAAGATGTCTATGGGCCTGAGCTGAAGTCTCAAGCCTACCCCAATAAAGGACATGGCAGCAGTTGCTCTCTCACTGCTGTGGGGAAGTTCCTGTGCTGTCTGTAAAGTGGGGTGATGTCAGCTTGTTGGAGTGGGCACCCAGTCCCTTAGTGGGCTCACTGGCATTTCCCTGGACATACACACTGACAGAGG
The DNA here is from genome assembly GCF_003668045.3 of Cricetulus griseus. NCBI lineage: Eukaryota > Metazoa > Chordata > Mammalia > Rodentia > Cricetidae > Cricetulus > Cricetulus griseus. The sequence continues at coordinate 199,141,647 of NC_048596.1, read as the reverse complement.
CTGAGGAAGAGGAGGAGGAGGAGGAGGAAGGAAAAGAAGCTGCAGGGAGAAAAAGCCCACATCACACTCAAGGAGGATTGAAGGTTCAGGAAAGAATGAAGGCAGCTGGGCGCCGGCTGCAGAGCTTTTGCCTGTCACTGTGAGTGACCTGGCTGGGAATGGTGGGCATTGGGGCAGGAAGGTGGTTCCCAGCTGGATACCCTCTGAGGCTGTCCATCCACAGAGCTCAGAGCATATATCAACCCCTGCGGCGTTTCTTTCATGACATTCTGCACACCAAGTACCGAGCAGCCACTGATGTCTATGTTCTCATGTTCCTGGCTGACATTGTTGATTTCATCATCATTGTCTTTGGTTTCTGGGCTTTTGGGGTAAGTTGACCTGGGTCCCCAGAGTGGAAGACTGGCTTTTAGGCCTTTGGAGTGGGTGGCCTCAGAACTCTCAGGAGCACTACAGCTCCATCTCCCCAACCTGTGCCCTCTACTACAGAAGCACTCTGCAGCCACGGACATTGCGTCCTCACTGTCAGATGACCAGGTGCCGGAGGCCTTCCTGTTCATGCTGCTGGTCCAGTTCAGCACCATGGTCATTGACCGTGCCCTCTACCTGCGCAAGACTGTACTGGGCAAGCTGGCCTTCCAGGTGGTCCTGGTGGTGGCCATTCACCTCTGGATGTTCTTCATCTTACCAGCTGTCACTGAGAGGTAGGTGATGAGAGGCACTGCACCCAGGAGCCTCAGTCTACCCTGATGCACTGTACACTCTGGGTGTGGCACAGTTTGGATTGGCCTCCAGAACTGTTTCTGTCAAATTCACCCTCCCTGACATCCTGTCCTGTTCCATTCAGAATGTTCAACCAGAATGCGGTGGCCCAGCTGTGGTACTTCGTGAAGTGCATTTACTTTGCCCTGTCTGCCTACCAGATCCGCTGCGGCTACCCCACCCGTATCCTGGGCAACTTCCTCACCAAGAAGTACAATCATGTAAACCTCTTCCTTTTCCAGGGGTGAGTGTGGTCTGCCTGGGGATCGTGGAGAGCAGGTGGAAGCCATTGTAGGCTGTCTCTGCTGATGGAACCCTGGCCTTGGCAGGTTCCGTCTAGTGCCATTCCTGGTGGAGCTGCGGGCAGTCATGGACTGGGTGTGGACTGACACCACACTGTCCCTGTCCAACTGGATGTGTGTGGAAGACATTTATGCCAACATCTTCATTGTCAAGTGCAGCCGAGAAACAGAGAAGGTGCCAGGGCAAAGGGTGGATGGATATCTCTTGGGAGTTTACAACCTACCTGCACAGTAGCCCAGACAAAGGCGCTTTCTAGATCTCATGGACAGCTGCAATGGGTCTAGGGGTCATCAGGGGACAGTGGACTGGGCCCTTGGGTCTGGTGGTGGTGGCGGCAGGCAGATATTAGCTGTTTGTTACCAGGGCTATGTTTTGTGATTTAGTATATCTGCAAAGTACGCACAACTCACCACTGCAGCCAGCTTTAGGATAGCCCCACCCCTCAAAGAAAACCTCTCCTTTTTGTTAGTTGCTTCCCATCTCCCCTCTCCATCCTGGGTGGTCTGTAGTCTACTTCTGTGGGTTTGTCTGTCTGATAGCACAGAACCATTTTGTACCAGGCTTCCTCCCTCAGCAGTGTTCTCAAGGCTCTTCCTTGTAGTGAGTCAGTACTTACTCCTTAGACCCATGTAATAGATTCCATGGAGTGCAGAAACTCCAATGTGTCTGTCTACCTTTCATGGATGGACGGCTCCTGTTTGCACTGTATCAGCCTATACATGGCACTTAGGAGGCACTGTTCAGTCATTTTGAACTGTTTTTGAAGTGGCTGCATCTCTCACCAGCAAACTGAAGTTCCAATGTTTGACAGTTCATGTGCTGCTGGCTGATTATCTTCCTTAGAGAAACATCTATTCAGATCACATCCTAGATGTGGTCAGGTCATCTGTTAGGTTTGTAAGCATTCTTTGTAGGCTCTGGCTACTCCATCCCACCACATGGCTGCTCTGCACTCTCCCACGTTCTGGCTGTCCTTGCTTTAAAAAATGATTTCTATTATTCTTGATTATGTTTGGGGGGGGGGGGCCTGGGGATATGTACACAAGTGCAGGTGCCCATGGAGGCCAGAAGAAGGCATCAAATCCCCCTGGAACTGGAATTATAGGCAGTTGTAAACCACCCAGCATGAATTCTGGAAACTGAACTCTGGACTTCTATAAGAGCAGCACATTCTCAATATCAAAGTTAATTTAAAAAATACTGTTTTCCCTTTTGTGTTCACTTCTGGTGTTCCCCAGAGGTCCCCAACCATAAGATTGCAGAGATGTCTGTCTTCTAGGAAATTTAAACACACATCAAGCTCTCTGCTCCAATATCCTTGCTTGCAGCTGTGCAGAAAGTAGGCTCCCTTCTCTTATGAGTATGGCATGCAGCTAATGTTCCAGCCCCATTCACTAAAGCAGCTGACCCTATTCAGGGTTATTTCTGGACCCCAGACCTATTCAGTGACACAGCCTGTGGCCAAGAGGCTGGGAGGGTGACCACTATCTCCCTTCCAGAAATATCCACAGCCCAAGGGACAGAAGAAAAAGAAAATTGTCAAGTATGGTATGGGTGGCCTCATCATCCTCTTCATCATTGCCATCATCTGGTTCCCACTGCTCTTCATGTCACTGATACGCTCTGTGGTGGGTGTCGTCAACCAGCCCATTGATGTCACTGTTACCCTCAAGTTGGGAGGCTACGAGGTGAGTAGCCAGCCTCCATTTCCCACTAGTGAAGTAACATCCACTCCTTGCGGACTGTGGATGGCTCCATACTGATCAGGCATCCCATCCCTAGCCGCTGTTCACCATGAGCGCTCAACAGCCATCTATAGTGCCTTTCACGCCTCAGGCCTACGAGGAGCTGTGCCAGCAGTTTGACTCCTACCCAGTAAGTGGCCTGCACCGCATCCACTTGGTGTGAGGTGGGCAGGCAGGGAAACGGTGGCCTGCTGCCCCTAACTGAGGTATGCTCCACACAGCTAGCCATGCAGTTCATTAGCCAGTACAGTCCTGAGGACATCGTCACTGCACAGATCGAGGGCAGCTCTGGGGCACTGTGGCGCATTAGCCCCCCAAGCCGGGCCCAGATGAAGCAGGAGCTGTACAATGGCACAGCTGACATTACACTGCGATTCACCTGGAATTTCCAAAGGTGGGTCCTGTGCTTACAAGCGCCTGGGGCATGCCCCACACTGCCTAACACTGCCCATTCCCCCAGGGACCTGGCCAAGGGTGGCAAGGTGGAGTATACCAACGAGAAGCACACCTTGGAGCTGGCCCCCAACAGTACAGCACGGAGGCAGCTAGCCCAACTGCTTGAGGGCAGACTTGACCAGTCAGTGTGAGTGGAGACCACTGTGGGGCAGGTGGGCAGGAGGGGTTAAGATGCCCCTGACTTGCTGACTCCTCCCACAGGGTCATTCCCAACCTCTTCCCCAAGTACATTCGTGCTCCCAATGGGCCTGAAGCCAACCCAGTGAAGCAGCTGCAGCCAGGTGAGTGTGGAGTCAGGGTGCTGGGACACAGCTTAGGCCAGGGATGGGTGAGAGCCCCAGACTCCAACTACCCCACTCAACTCAGATGAAGAAGCCGATTATCTTGGTGTGCGCATCCAGCTGCGGAGGGAGCAAGTGGGTACAGGGGCTTCTGGGGAACAAGCAGACACAAAGGCCTCCGACTTCCTTGAGTGGTGGGTTATTGAGCTGCAGGACTGCCAGGCTGACTGCAACCTGCTACCCATGGTCATCTTCAGTGACAAGGTCAGCCCACCCAGCCTTGGCTTCCTGGCTGGCTATGGGTAAGTACTGCAAAGGAACCTCCTCTAGCTCCCCCCACCCACAGGGGAATTCTGAGTGGTCCTGGTTCTCATGCCTCTCCCAACAGGATTGTTGGGCTATACGTGTCCATTGTGCTGGTCATTGGCAAGTTTATGCGGGGCTTCTTCAGTGATATCTCACACTCCATCATGTTCGAGGAGCTGCCATATGTGGACCGTATCCTCAAGCTGTGCCAGGATATCTTCTTGGTGCGGGAGACCCGTGAGCTGGAGCTGGAGGAGGAGCTGTACGCTAAGCTCATCTTCCTGTACCGCTCACCAGAAACCATGATCAAGTGGACACGTGAGAAGGAGTAGGAGCCCAGCTCCTGGGCACCGGGAATGAAGGAGCTGCCCCAGGGCAGCATGGCCACCAGGGCTGACAGAGCTCCTTGGATAGGAGTGTAGCTGCCTAAGGCCACGAGCTGTGACACATCCTCCTGGCCCATCAAGCCCTGATGATGCTGCTGTCAAAGGGATGCTGTGTCCCTACCTGTTGCGTCCCCACCTATTGGGCTGGGGGCCCAGTGTAGCTCAGGGCTAGCCACACTGGGTCTGGGGGCCTGGCTCTCCCTTCCCACAAGTACTGTAGAGTTTTCTAAGTAAAAACATTTTTATTTATACAAATGGACCATCATAGACCAATCCCAGTGTTTTCTCCTTCCTGCTTGATAGCTTTGCATGGTTGGGTATGCCCAGGCTCAGCCCTGCTTTCCTCCTCCTCTTCCTCATCATCGTCTGTAATCAGATACTCCTGAATTTCCCGAGAGACCCAGGCCCTAAGGGAGACTGCAGTGAGAACCAGTCCTGGGGGTCTCCCCAGAAGTCTCCCCAAAGAGCAGGCATTACCTCTGGCTGCGGAGCTGAGCCTCTGCCAGGACGTAGGGTGGCAATGGGTCCAGGGAGGGCTACAAGAGATGGCAATGTGAGAAGCCAAGGGGACCATAGGGACAGCTCACAGGAACATATGGACAGCCACTCACCAGGTCCTTCATGTTCACCCGGCAGCCATAGCACAGCTGTTCCATGATGCAGGCCTGCACATCCTCCCTGTAGAAGCAGAACTGAACTCATGTGTCTGGTCTCATTCTGAACTCTGTTTAAGGCCACAGTCTTCCAGCCCCCTCCACCCCTGTCCATAGGGCAGGACACAGGCAGGGTCTTACCTTCTGCCAACTCCCCTGTGGCAGCTCTGGGCCTGACCCTCCCCTGCACCACAGTTGGGCGGGGTAGGCATCCCAGCCTCAGCAGGCAGCATCTGGGAGAGATGTGAGGAGGACTGAGCCCCAAAGGCCGTGGCACTGTCTGCAACAGAGAGGGGCTGAGGGGACCCTGGGGCAGCCAAATAACCACCCCACACAGCACTCTAAGAAGGCCCTGCACGTACCAGCAGTGTCAATGTCCAGTGTACACATGCAGAGGAGGCAGTTGGGGCCCGAGGGGCCAGTGGCACAGCTGTCCCGGGGAGCCTTGACCAACTTCTCACTTGTCCTGTTGGCAGGTACACAGGAAAACAGGAATAGGTAACAAGTATGTCCCCAGCCATGGGTTCTACTCCCCTCAAGTGCAGGGAGCAGGTTTAACAGCAGCCCCAGTGGCATACACACCTGTACACAGTACTGACTGTAGAGGGGAACAGAGTCTGCAATCTCAGGATAAAAGCTTCCATCAGCCGGTGGATGCTAGCCTTTTCTGGAGCCTAGGGACAATCGGGTGGGGGGAGGGAGTAGTTAGAAGGGCTGAGGGGCACCTAAAGCAAGTACCATGGACTTCACATGGCCAGTCTGAGAGGACTGAGACCAGTACAGGATTCAAAGATGACAGGTCCTCTTGCCACCTCTTCACCTCAGGGACAGACTAACCCTCTCCCTCCAAGCCACCTCCTTAGGGGTACCAGCCTGCTCTTCTAGGATACAGGGCATGCTTGGAGGACCCTTGGATACACAGACACTGCTACTGGTCTTTCCAGAGGCAGGGCAGCCGGCGCTAAAGTCACAGAGAACAAGCTGGGACCTCAGGGCCAGCCCTAGGAAAGAAAGGGCTGAAGCTGGCTGGCAAGGATTCAATTCAAGTCCCCAACAATGCACCAGGGATTTCTGACCCTATATGGAGAGGCTGCCCCCAACCAGCCCAGGCAGTTCTCCACAGGCCCACCTTGGTATCAATGGCTGGTGTGAAGACTGAGGGAACACCAAACAGGTGGTTGTAGAAGGCCACTTCCTTCAAGGTGTAGTCCCGCATGGGCCTCACCAATACCACATCCCCATGCCGCTCATCTGAGAAGCCCTGAGGAGCAGACACTATGGCTCAAATCCTAGCTCACTTCCTCTTACTGCCACCACCATCTTCAGTTGGGTCCCCGGCCTCTCCTCTTGGAAGACCTCAGGAAAACCCAAAGGTACTTTCAAATGAAAGAGGACAAAGAGGCAAGGGATACCCTGGCCTCTAGGCCCTGCATACCGTGTCCCAGGCAAGGAAGGCTCCTCTCCCCAGGGCTAGGTTGGTCATAAGCTTGATGGCCAAGCGGGTGCAGCTCTCCCCAGTCATCACCTTGCCGTAGCCATGGGTTCGGGCTACATGTACAATCAGATGGGTCCTGTGATGGGGTGTATTAGAGAAACTGGAGCTGGAATCCTACAAGCCAGGCAGGACTAGGGATGGTGAGCTCACCTCAGGGTCTGCAGAAGCTCCTCTTTGGCTGTCAGTGTCCTTATGGAGCTGAACAACCTAGACAAGGCCTCAGTCTGAGCAGCTATGGGGGACCCAGCCATGCCTAGGGGTTCCTGGCTGTGGGATGGGTGTGGCTGATCCTCTCCTTGAGCTGGGCTGGCATAGCCCTCAACCCCTAGCACATGTTGCTGTTGCAAGAAGCTGTCCACAGCCATTTTGTAGGCCTCCTCTGTCCCTGCTGGCTCTTGGGAAGCACAGCACAGCACCGATGGTGGCAAGCTGAACACCTTCCAGGAGTAAGAAGGAACACTAAGTCCAAGGCCCATAGCTGCCTCCAAAAAACAAGCATGTGGCCCTGATGGGTATCCCCTCCAAGGTCACAACAGGTTATCACTAAGGCAGACCCACCTACCTCCTCTAAGGCAACCACATGCCATGGGAAGCCAGTGTTCTGCAGGATCAGCTTCACCTCTGCCAAGGTCTTCTCTCTGTCCTTTAGGCTCTGGCCACAGGCTGCTCCCTCTGTAAAAACCAGGTGGGAAGTACATAGGATTCACAGAGGAAGAGCCTGATGGGACAGGCTGAGGTAGTCAGTGCCACACACAGAAGTCCCACCATGTCTACTCTTCAGAGAAAGTTTCTGTAAGGGTAGGACTGGCTCCCCTCACAGCTAAAGAAATTGCCTAGACTTCCATCCCCAAAGACCAGCTCTAAACTCACCTTCCTCAATTCCTAGGCCCTTCAATACAACTAGGAAGGCACCTCTGTCCCCAGTCTGTTCCCTGAAGGGCCTGTTGGGGTTCACCAATCATCGTTGGGGACTGAAAGGAGTGGCCAGACATACCATCAACATAGATGACTCCTGGTACAAAGCGTAGCCGTTTTGCAGAACCCTGACTCAGACCCTGGAAGAGAAACATCAGGATGCAGACCTGGCTAAAGGCATTTCTTTGGACTTTCCAGACAGTGAACAAAACTGCCTGAGTATTCCCTCCTCAGAGGGATGTGAATGGGCCCAAGTCTCCCCTCCAAACAGCAGAAAATATGAACCTGGGTCTTTCTTCTCCACAGGAGGGTATGTGGATACAAGTCTTGCTCCCACATGAGGGCAAGCCCTGTCTGTATCAGAAACTTCAGAATCCACCCTCTCCAGTCTGTTTCTGACACCAAAGCAGCCTAAGACAAACATCTGGAGCATGCATGGGGCAGTGGGGGCACCTCAGAACTCTCAGAAAGTGTTTTGGTATGTAAGAACAGAGGAGGCAGCCTGTGGAAGGCAGGAACAGAGAGTTCTAAGAGGAGTGGTATCAGACACTGACAAATGGCTTCATGGTGAGCTATCTCACCTCCACATGTACAAGTTTAGGGAACCAGCAGGTAAGACAAAAACTCCAGACAAGTACCACACAGGGTATTCACATTGGAACAGCACTGCCACTTACCAAATTCAGTTCAGACCACTGACTCCTATCCTATCAACTACAGCCTGTACTCTGGCCTCTCTAGTTGGTCCCTCTTCTGTGCCAAGGCCCCTCAAGGAAACCCTGCATACCCTCAGCAATGTCAGGCATTCTATCTGCCTCACCCCCTTCTACCTAGGCCACTTCTCCCTGTTTTCAGCAAATACTATTCTCTGCCCACAAGTCACAATTGGTTAAACTTTGATACTGTGTCCTAACAAAGCTAAACAAGGATATACCTGGGGACCCTACATAAAGCTTATGGATTGCACACCTGCTGAATATACATGTGAGATCCTATAGGTGTCTCAGCTGGGGTAGGGGTGTTCTGTCTGGTGTCAATCAAAAACTGTAGTGCAGGCTGAGGAGAGAGGCCTGTTAATTCAGTCCAGAAGCTTAGGCCCAGAGGATGGTGTGGACATACCTCAAGAACTTGCCAGACCATGGAGCTGGATGAAGGCCCCCCAGACCATGCCAACAGCACCTGGGGTGGGGAGAGAGCATCAGCAAGGACATGCATCTTCAATGTGAACAAGTCTGCTTCATTTCTTAGACAGCTCCAGATACCAAGTCTACCCTCCAAGTTCAGAGATAGCAGGCCAACTGAAGAAATGCACATACAGGAAATCAGCAGAGGCTAACAGTCAAGCACCTAGGCCTCACGTGTACCTTCTCGCCAGGAAAGATGAGTCGGTTCTTCCCAAGCATGGCTCTGAACTTGTGAACATAGAATGCCTTGAAACAATCCCTGTAACAGATACAAAAAGACACTGCTCTGCACCTGCCCACCAGCCCAAGACCCTGTGGCAGTATCCACCCTTAGAGGCAACATCTTCACACAGACACTCTGTCAGAGCTTGGTGAGGGAGTTGGATGAAGGAGCTTTCCTGGTTGTGACTTCCAGGGCTCCACCTAGATAGACCCAATCAAATGTAAGCTGCAGAGTGCCCCACAGGTACTTAGGAAGGATTCAGCAAAACAAAGGCTGAACCAAGACTGGAACAAAGTGAAGTCACCAAAGCCTTTTCAAAAACACGTTGATGCTCTGTTTTAAGGCTGCCACAGTTAGAAGCACTGCCTCTCTGAGGTGCAAAGGGGAATCAGGGAGAACTCAGAACCCTGTTTGACAGAGAAGTCCTCTTTTTCGGGTATTTATAAGTTGTTAAATCAGTACCTACCTTGCCCAGGTCATAATTCCCAGTAACACTACCTTTTCTTTCAAATCTGGGCTCCCAAAACATGGTGGGTGGGTGACAAGAAAGTTCTGGAAATCAGTTTCCCCCCCTTCCACCAAAATCTTTTGTAGAAAAGTCTTTAAAAAAAAGAAAGAAAGAAAGAAAGAAAACAGACTCGGCACTCCCAACACTCAGGAGGCAGAGGCAGGCGGATCTCTGTGAGTTTGAAGCCAGCATGGTCTACATTGCTAGTTCTAGGACTTTGAGGGCTACACAGAGAAACCCTATCTCTAAAAACCAAAAAACAAAAACAGACTCAGAGATTCAAAGGGACTTAGAAATGTGAAATCCTCATTCACTGAACAAATATACAGTATACAAGGCTACTGCTGATACCACCAGGTATTAGAGGAGTGATATTGGAGATACATGTTCCTGCCATTGGAAAGCTATAGCTCCCGTTAAAACAGTCAAACATTAAAACAGTTGTAACTCGGAAGAGGTAACCCATTAAAGTTACAGATAAAATGTGAGTCCTCCTGCTGTGGCCCCCATGGGAAAAATCTCTTGTTCCTGTCCAAAGGCCTGAGAGAAGACTGAGTTCTCCTTCCAAGTCTGTGTGGCCGCAAGATAAAACAGATCTTGTGTCCCATGAAAGAAGGAACAACTTCCACCCAGAGTACCTCCCAAGATGTTCTGATCTGCCCGGATTACAACTGCCCCAAATGCCTGTCTTTCAACGCACCTTTACCTCGAGTCTGAACACTCCATAAGCTTCCCCAGATATCCTCCTACCACTAGGCCCAGCAAAGAAATTTGTGGGATTCTGTTTGACAGGGCCTCGCTGTAGCCCAAGCTGGCCTCGAATCTGAGGTAATGCTCCTGTCACAGGATCCCTAGTATTGGAAATGCAGGCGTGAGCCTAGTTTAGATGACTAGGGTTGTTACCCACCACTAAACTTGTGGTCAGGTACAATGTGACAAGCACGTACAAAGTAACCGTTCCCTTACCAGAAAAAAAGCAAACCTGGAAAGGGGGGCTGCCAAGGTCTCACCTGCAGAAGGCATCTCCCGCTCGTATCACCACCACCGGCAGGCCTTCTGCGCACTTCACACACTTCTGCTCCCGGCTTTGGAGAGAATAAGAACATACATGGCAAAATCTCCCACCGCAGCGAACTTGGGGGAGCCAGTGTCTTGCTTCCCAGCCTGAGCCAGTGGCTCACACACCAGGGCCTATGCTTAGTTCTAGCTGCCGACTCAAAGAGGGTCGCAGTGACCAGGTCTGTGGCTACGCGGGCCGAAAAGGGCTGCCCTTGGCCTTGTATAGAAGGCTCTTACCCCGGCCGTGGCACGGGCGGAGGCTCCCGCTGAGCCGGCCCCGCGTAGTCCTCACCGGCCTGACACATGGAGGTGCTGGGCTGGTCCGCAGTAGTGGAGAGCTGGCGCGCCGAGATGACGTCAGCGCAAAGCAGACGCTTTCATGACGTAACAAGGGGGGCGAGCGGTGACGCCAGCGCGGCGCCGTCGCGGCAGTGACGCCAGCCTCCCGGCCTAGATAGGGGGCGGCGGCGGCGGCCTGGCCGGGGATGGCGATGTTCCGTAGCTTGGTGGCCTCGGCACAGCAGCGGCAGCCTCCAGCTGGGCCCGCGAGCGGCGACAGCGGCCTGGAGGCGCAGTTCAGCTGTCCCATCTGCCTGGAGGTGTACTATCGGCCGGTGGCCATCGGCAGCTGCGGCCACACGTGAGCGCGCGCGCCGGGAGCCCACGGGAGGGGGGTCCGGGCCGGGGTCGTGGCGGGCGGCCGCACGGGGACATGGGGAAGGAGGTCCTGCCCCTACCCGCCGGCCGCGCGCCCCCCGCACCCGGGCCGAGGGAAGCCCTGCACCCGCCCCGGCCCCGCGCGTTGCCAACGGCCGCCGGCTGCTTCGAGGGTGGCGAACGCAGCCGCTGCGCCAAGCGCGGGCGTTCGGGCTTTTAGAGATCGGGCGGGCCGTTGTAAATAAATGACTTGTGGCTTTTGCAATCCACTCTTATCCACCCCATGTCTGCTCGTTTTGACTTCCAAGGAAATGAGTTCCCTAAAGTTAGGAGAGGGGCTCGTTTGGAGCCTGAGGCTGTTTTGTTTTGAAGGACTAAGCCTATTCTGAACCTGAAGCTTCCAGACAACAGGGCCTAACCCAGACACCAAACACCTTGTTAGGTGCCCAGCTAAGCCAGGACCTCCCCAATCTGGCTCCTCCTCCTCCGTGTTTCAGGAACAAAAACTTGAGGATGTGACTGCTCGCTGGAGGGAGCAGTGCTCTAGGCCTTCACAGCTCCAGCCTGGTTGGGCGGGAGCCAAGATAGAGCGTCTGCTCCATGACCTCCCTACAGTACAGCTCTTGAGATTAGCAGCTGGAAAAAAAGGGCAGGAGGATTTCTCAGTAGAGGGCCACGCTGCTGAGGAGGTTGGGCTCTCCACTGCTTGGAACTGGACAAGGTGCACGCAGATTGGTGGAAGGCATTTTGCAAACAGAGGCAGCTGATTTTGGAGGCTCTGATGCAGAGGGAACTGGAACTGCTTGGGTGGGCGTGTGCCTGCTAGTCATACTGGGAGGTGTCAAGGACCTTGTCTCCATCCAGAACTTTCCCTGCCCCCGTGTCAGGCTGAACAGGAGTCCCGATCCCACTGGAGAGTTCTGCTGAACTGTCTTGTAAGGGCACAGCTCCTACTCAGTCTAATGCTACTGTGACATTCTAGCAGGATCAGGACTTTTTTTTTTTTAACACATGCATGAGTAGGCGTTTTATGGTGTGTTCTGTGAAGTTTGTCATTTTGAAAGCCTTGTCTCCAGCCCCTTTCCTCAGTGTACACAGGCCACTATGTTTACAGTTTCCTAGTATTCACCCAGCAATTTTTGCCCCCTCCCCCCAGTCCTAATATGCTGTCCTCCTGGCAAGGTAGAACATAGGCTTGAAAAGCATCTTCCTTGTAAAACTGTTCTACTGCTGCTTCTGCAAGCTTTTTCCAGACAGCCTTCACCTTGGAAAGGTGCGCCTACTTTCTTTGCTGGTTCCATTTCCTCAGCTCTTTTCACCTACCTTTAGTTTGCAGTGTCTGTTAAGTGTAGCCTATGTTCAGATAAGTGTGAGGTTTAAGTTTCTGCATCACCTTTTAAAAATTCACATCTTTGAGCCACCTGACTAGAAGCCGTTTCCTTCCTGAGGTTTTCTTGTGCACAGAACCCTGCAGAATTGCTGCCCCTGCACCTGGACAAGAGAGGGAGGGGATGTGGGGAGGGCTTTCAGGTTGTAGGTACATGCAGAATGCCTGACAGTAGAGCCCTGCAGAAGTATGGAACTATCCTGAGGCCACATAGGAACTGTGACTGGGATGAGGACAATCTTGAGACTGCTCAGCCCCAACCTTGCCTGAGGGACTGGCCACCTAGAGGGTGTCTGAATGTTTGCCTGTCCAGGAACACAGGAAGGGGAGATGCATTGGTGGGGCCTTATCCCACACTTATCCCCTCAGGTGCTTCATTTGGTAGACAAGCTGCCCATCTCCAGACTCTGTAGATGCAAGCAGGAACTCTGTGTGAGAAGTGTGCCCTGGAAACTAGGCTAAGAGCTGCACCTGGTATTTTATTCTACCTCCTCTCCTTAGGGGTTGTGACTCGGGAGAGTCACCCTGTAGGCAAGCAGTGTTCTTGAGACTTCTTGCATTCTTAGAGGAGAATGAGCACCTTTCTGTCTACACCAGCATCTTCCTTGAAGACCTGCTCTTCCCAGATCTGCCTGGGACACTTTCCCCTTTTCCCAGTGTGGCCTTGCTTTCCCTGTGGGTTTCTTTGAGGTACAATTCAGTGTTGTATAGTTTGCTCATTGAGATTGTGGACACCAAGCAAAGCATGGTGGCTCATACCTGAAGGTTGGTAGCATTCCTAGTATTTGGAAGGCTGAGATAGAACAATAATGAGGCACAAAGTGAAACCTTACGTTAAAATTTTTAGAGTTTTTATTTTTTGTTTATGGGCATTTTGCCTGTGTGTGTGTATGTGTGTGTGTGTGTGTGTGTGTGTGTGTGTGTGTGTGTGTGAACGCATGCACACGCGCATCGTGCATGCACTGCCTGTGGAAGCCAGAAATGTTGTTGGCTCCCCTTAGGACTACAGTTACAGGCAGTTGATAGCCGCCATGTGGGTGCTGGGAATCAAACCAACATCCTCTGAAAGAAAAGCCAGTGTTCTTAGCCAGTGAGCTACAGAGCCATCTCTCCAGCCCCATGTCTTAAAAAAATTTAACCCATTATAATGTTGACTAGAACCCATTGGTTTCTTATTGTGTTTAGAGTTATACAACCTTTAGCACCATTTAGAACATTCCTCCGGTCAAAAGAGAAGCCAGTGCTCACCTCCCTCCACAGTCTCGGCAGATACTCACCAGTTTCTCTCGCTCTCTGGATTGGTCCATGCTGCACATTTCATATAAATGGTACTATGAAGTACATGACATTTGTGTCAGGCTTCTTTTCCTCAGTATTCCACTGCAAGGTCTGCCTCCCTTTTCATGACTGAGTGACATTCCTGCACAGCTTTGTACACCCTCTGCCTAGTGATGCACACCTGGGTTCCTTTGTGAACACTGGCATGTAGGTTTTCATGGGGCCCCATTATATGCACTATCAAACCAGCACCGGTAGGGATTGGCTGGCTGTCCTACTCATGAAATCTTAGGGCCAGTGACAGAGACCATCTTGAACTACTTGCTGGGGCCCCAAGGGCTGGGTGTGTGGTTGCTGGTGCCATCTCACCCTACTCTGTGGGGGTGAGGTAGGTGACAAGGAGCCACTTTTGACTGCAGAAAAGTGCCTCTGAGAATCCCTTCATGGTTGCTGGTGTCAGGTCTCAGGCTGACCTTGCCAGGTGGTGGCTCCATCAAAAACGAGAGTGCAGGAACTTTTGACACTGCCGTCCTCATTGCAAAGGGACCTTTTCTTGAGATCTCATAATGCCAGAGGGACATTGACTAAGTCATCCACAAATTCAAGAAGAGTCTCACATCCCTTCTGACCAATGTGTCTTCTCATCCCCAGTCCAGAGCCTGCTAAGAAGCCACAGAGGAAAGGAAAACTTCACACTGGCTTCTTGCAGTCTCCTCACAGTCTTTGAAGTTGCCATCTTTCTGGAGGCTGAGTCAGTTTTCCTTCCTCCTATCAAGTGCCATCAGCACTTGTGATTCTGTGCAGAAATCACACTTTTAAACTGTGAGCTTCCATATTAAACCTGGAATCTTCACTCAATGGACCCATATCAACAGACTCAACCTGATCCAGTTTTATGTTCTTCCACGTTATCCCTCACCCTTAAAATCATTCCTACACTTTTCCAAACTTTTGCTTGAATGAATTAGCAAACTCATTAAGCTCTTTAAAGTGTAATACACTTCCTCATGGACTACAATTTCTGTCTCTCCTCTAGGAGCATGTAAATGTACTTTTATACTCACTTAAAAACTTCAGTCTGGTTGTAGGTCTAGAGGCACCTATTGATAGGCCCTGAGAGACATCAGTACTGTCTTACCTGGCATCTCATTCAGAGAAAGTGACTGCTGGTTTAGCAGACATTGGAGGATTTCCTCAGTCAAAGGTGGAAAAGGCAGTATTTCAGGGGGTTGGTGGAAGTGTATCTTCTGTTGAGGGTGGAGAGGCTACTTCCTCAGGTGAGATAAACCCTTAAGAATCTGAGGGTCCAAAGTTCTCAGCTTCAATAGGGTCCTCCCACACATCTCCATCCCAGATTACAGGATCCCATTCTTTACCAGTTAATGCTGACACCCTCAGTGGTTGAAACTTCTAACCAACCTTCTAATGAGGTTTGATTTTTCTGCAATTTGAGCTCTGTGGCTGCTGGACAGAAGCTGCTCTTCCAGGACACAGACAAACCTTTAGACTGTATGCACATCTGGAGCTGGTCAATTTATTACTGATATCATTGTTGTCCTTTACCATATGAGATGCTGGAAGTTGGTTAATTTTACCACAGAGCTCATTCTTTCCCCTTGTCAATTTATCCAGAGATGCTAGGAGCAACTAACCAACACTCTCATTCCCCTTATTTTTCCACAATTGCCGCCAAATCCATTGCCTCTCACAGTGAATCAGGATAATAAAATCCCATTTATCTCCTTAAGTTTATAAAACAGTTTGCACCATGAACTTTCAGTACTCTCTAAGCTTTTCAGTAACTAGGTTTTGGCAAATTGGAAATCCTATTCCAGATACTTAAAAAGTTCTTCCTTATACTTCTCTTGCTTTAAAACCAATTCTGACACCAATATCTGTATTAGTATTCTCTAGAGAAACAAAACTTATAGAATGAATATATATATATATATATATATATATGTACATATATATGTGTGTGTGTGTATATGTATATATAACTATAAAGGGGATTGATTAGAATAGCTTACAGGCTATGGTCCCAACAATGGCTATCTACCAATGGAAAGTCCAAGAATCCAGTAGTTGTCATTCCACAAGGCTGGATGTCTCAGTTGGTCTACAGTGTATGCCAGAATTCCAGAGAGGCTCTAATGCCAATGAAGGAATGGACTTGCCAGTGAGGGCAAGAGCAAGCAGGCAAAGAGAGCAAGCTTCCTTCTCCCATGTTCTTTATATAGGCTGGCCCAGATTAAATTCCCACCTCAAAATATCTGGATTAAGTCTGGGTGGTGGTGGTGATGGTGGCAGTGGCGCACACCCTTGATCCCAGCACTCGGGAAGCAGAGACAGGCAGACTTCTGTGAGTTTGAGGCCAGCCTGGTCTACAGAGCAAGTGCCAGGACAGGCTCCAAAACTGCACAGAGAAACCCTGTCTCAAAAAACAAAACAAGTCTGGATTGAAAAGGGGTCTTCTGCCAGGCCCTTAATCCCAGCACTGAGGGCACAGAGACAGGTGGATCCCTTAGTTAGAGGCCACCCTGGTCTACAGGGCAAGTTCCAGGTCAAAAAAACTCTGTCTTCAAAAACAAAACAAACATGGGTCTTCCACTTCAAATGATTTAATTAGGAAGCTGTCCCTCACAGGTGTGCCCAGCATTTGGATTGTAGTTACTTCCAGATACAGTCAAGTTGACAACCAGGAATGGCCATCAACTTGCACAATTACACTCCATTCCTTTTTGTTCCCCACTGGTATGTGTATGATGAATAGAAGATATTACAAACACCAGCTGGGGGTGGGCAGGCGAGGACAAAATTCCTGCTGCTGGCATCTGGGAACATGGCAGCAAGAGATTGGGCCCCTACCGGTCCTCAGTGCCCCATGTTTGTGCCCAATACTTAAGCCAGCCTAAGCACAGTCCCTCCTGTCACCAAGCTTTGACTCATAGGATACAAGAACCCCCTGCTGCCTAGGACCCTGTCTCAAGGCTGGCCAGCTTGACCATGTAGTGAATCAGGGCTCCAGGCCTGGCATTTTGTTCCCTGCAACCATTAGTCACTTTACTCCCTGGCCCCCTGGACTGATACCCTGACCCCTGAGGTTTTGTCAGTCACCACATGATTTTGTGACTTTCAGGAGAGAAGTGGGCATTCTGCCCCAGAGATGCTGTTCTCGGGGTACAGGCTGAAGGGGGTACACCAAATACAGGAAGGCTGTACTGTCAGAAGAGACAGCCCACCTCTTAACTATGTCCAGTTGCGGGGTGGGGGCGTAAGCATAAGATTATCTCCAGAACTATTAGTAGCAATTGGGGAGCCACTCTGTACATGCTGGCATGGAGGAAGTAGCCTCCGGTCCATGTCACCTGCAGGTTCTGCGGGGAGTGCCTCCAGCCATGTCTGCAGGTGCCATCCCCTCTGTGCCCGCTCTGCCGTCTGCCCTTCGACCCCAAGAAAGTGGACAAGGCCACTCATGTAGAGAAGCAGCTCTCATCTTACAAGGCACCCTGCCGGGGTTGCAACAAGAAGGTACCCGCCCTGCTCAGGTTTCCTAAGGCTGGGGGGCTCTGGGTGGGGCAGCTTCCGCCCATGGGTCCCACTCTCCCATAGAGGAACTGGGTGCATGGGCTCACACCCCTTCCTGTTGAGTAACCACATCTGCTCCAGTGTGAAACCACCTGCCAGACCCTCTCAGAGCTCCAGGGGAGCAATGCTGTCACAGCTGCCTGACCTAGGCTCAGCTGACTCTGCATCCTGGCTGATGCAGATCCCGCAGATGCAGACTGAGCACTCAGGCTGTAACAGACAAATCTGGGGAAGCAAAGAAGGATCTGGGGCCTTTGAGGTGGCAGGTGCAACCAGACAGAGTCAGGGCCTTTCAAATATGAGCTCTTTGTACCTGATGCCACTGTCTGTCCTGAGGAGAATGGCATGAGCACTGTTCCCTTTGTCACCACAAAAGATTCTGCCGCTTGTGTTGGGGCTTAACAGGCCTCTTTCCATCCTATCCCCAGAGCCTGCCTTGCTCCTACCTTGTCCTTTTGTTCCCAGGGAAATAAGCATCTGTGAGTACACTTGCAATTTATGTTGCAGACATCCCTGTGTCTCTATAAATTGTGTTTGTGTTAACTTGTCACAACGTCCTAAAGGTCATCAGGCAGATGAACTGGTACTACCTGGGCCTGGAATAGTGAGGCTGTGTTAGTTGCTGTGGTCCTCCTTGGTGCTAGGGTACCCTAGTGATACTTTCCTAGGGAGACTTGAGGTCAGAAAGCCTGTCAGTGTCACATGTGAAGTGACATTCCTCACTTGAACACCTCAGTTTCCAAGCTATCTTCTGAAGCAAATGTCCCTGCATGGATACCTAGCTGTGACGATGACTCAAGGGGACCTTCTTGGACCCCTGCAGGTCTTGGGCACAAACTCTGGATGCTGAGGACATGTGCTATACCCACCTGCCAAGGCTGGTGTATTAACATGACCTCTTTCCCCCTCGGTCTTGTGAAGTGTCTTCCCCTGCACCGGGGACAGGGAAAGGCTGGCCATGGATTCTGTTCTCTCTTCTGGGTTACTCATTGAGCCCATGTTGGGATGAGCGCTCCCTGATGAGCATCCTCTGCCAGTTCCCCATCCCTTGCCTTCAGGCCAGGCTGCTGCCCTTGGCCAGCTTACTCTGGCATGGTGGTGACTTGATATGGCCAGCTGAGTGGTAATTATCACACTACATTGTGAGCTTCACCACACAAGGCATTTTGTCAGAGGAGGTAGTCTTTTCACTGGTTTCCCCCTGGGGGGTGTGAGCTTTTTTTCCTAATGAGCATGGATCCTGTCTAGTCATTGGAACAGCTTCCCTGAGTCCCTAGACCTCTCTCTGTGACTCAGGCATGGGGCCTGCTAGTCCTGTCCTGGGGGGTTAGTGGCCTGCACCTGCTCTATCCAACTACCCTGAGAGCCATGAACACTGCTGTGTGCTCTGTAGAGACCCTTGTGTCTTCTTGTGTTATCTCTTGTTCACCAGGGTCCCTTCCAGAAATCCCCATTGTAATTTACTGCTCAGAGCCTTTGATTATTTTAAGAGCAGAAGGGATGGATCTGATGCTTTTGCTAGTCATTCTCTGTCCCTGCTGCCTGAGGTCATGACCTGCCCAGTTCTGCTTCTCCTCTCATCTCATAGGTGACTCTGGCAAAGATGAGAGTGCACATTTCCTCCTGCCTGAAGGTCCAGGAGCAGATGGCCAACTGCCCTAAGTTTGTCCCTGTGTTGCCCACATCCCAGCCCATCCCCAGGTAGGCAGCCTTCAGAATGGGGACCCAAGATGGGCAGAGTGGGGGTACTTCTTAGGCCAAGGACCATATAGTCATCTCCTCGCTGTCATGGACATATCCCATTAGTCTAGTGTGTGGGATAAAGGAGAGGACCAGGAGTTCCCTTACACGGCATATGGTCCTTCTTAGGCTGCAGGGGATGGGTCAGGGCCAGCCTGTCCACAGAGCGGAGGGTGGGCTTCAGGAGGAGTTGGGTTGAGTACTCTCTGCCCTAGCTTCGCTCAATGTCCTCCCACCCCCAGCAATATTCCCAATCGGTCCACCTTTGCTTGCCCCTACTGCGGAGCCCGCAATCTGGATCAGCAGGAGCTGGTGAAGCATTGTGTGGAGAGTCACCGCAGTGACCCCAACCGTGTGGTGAGCATCAGCAGCACAGGGCTTCTGCCTGAGGGAGACCGGGGGGTCAGGTCTGGGCTGGGGAGAAGGACACACAGTATGTCCTTTAGGTGGTGGTGCTCTGCAGGCCATACTATGGTTGGGTGGGTGGGCAGGCAGCCAGGAGAGAGGCCCACTCCCTGCTACCTCCAATCTCTTTGTTCTAGGTGTGCCCCATCTGCTCAGCAATGCCCTGGGGGGACCCCAGCTACAAAAGCGCCAACTTCTTGCAGCACCTGCTGCACCGGCACAAATTCTCCTATGATACCTTCGTGGTAGGTACCCCACCTAGCTCCTTCAGGGTCTCCTGCTGGGCTATGACAGTGCCAAGACTCAGTGACCACTGGAGGGCACCAGGCATCCAAACTTGTCAAGGGCTTGGACTTACATGAGGCCAGCTGCTCTGGGTCACTCTGGGCCATCTGAGGCAGCAGTACCTTGGTTTTGTAGCAGCTTCAAAGACTGAGTCCCTGGTAAGCTATTTACTTCAAGGTTATTGTGAAGAGGAGCTGGAAGGGTTTTCTCAGGGGCAGCTGCCCACCCCGAACTGGGTCAGGAGGGTATAGCCCACTTACAGGCCCCTCACCCAGGCTTTTCTAAACATCCCCCATGTATCCTATCACCTGCATCTTCCAGCCAACTAGGTTTTCTTTCCTCCTGGTCCCCAGGGCTGGAGAGCATGTTGCCCTGACTGAACTTTCATCTCAGAAACTCCAGTTCTTGGCTGAGAAAATGGGTCAGTGGATAAAGGCTCCCGCTGCCAAGCCTGGCAACTTGTGCTCAATCCCTGGAACCCATAAGTTAGAAAGTCCTCTTACTTTCTTTTCTTTTTTTAAAAGATTTTATTTATTATTATGTATATAACATTCTGCTTCCATGTATATCTGCACACCAGAAGAGGGCACCAGATCTCATAACAGATGGTTGTGAGCCACCATGTGGTTGCTGGGAATTGAACTCAGGACCTCTGGAAGAGCAGTCAGTGCTCTTAACCTCTGAGCCATCTCTCCAGCCCCAGTCCTCTAACTTTCAAACCCACATTATGTCACACACATGCCTGCACATATACACACACACACACACACACACAAAAAAAAAAAAAAAAAAAAAACTAATCTGTACAAAGGAACGAAACCATCTGAAGGAAAAACCAACTCATTCATAAAACCGCTCCTCATGGTCACAAATCTGCAGACTACTGACCTGCAATATGATCCTAGGATAACTTTGGGAAGCCACTGGGGAAGAACTGGGAGCTGTAGGGCTATAGCATCCCAAGGCATTTTTTGAAAGGCTTGGGATCACAGAATGTTATTGGGGTGGACTAGCATGGAAAGTGGTCTAACTGATGGGAGCCATCTGGTCCTCCCAACCCCCCCCCCCAACTTATCTCTGCTTGTTTCTAGGACTATAGCATCGATGAGGAAGCCGCCTTCCAGGCTGCTCTGGCTCTGTCCCTCTCTGAGAACTGAGGCACAGCTTGGCCACCTGCCTCAAGTCTGGGGCCGAAGACACAATCCCGCCTCAAGGGATAGGGCGGTTGCCCTCCTGCCCTGACACCTGCACAGGAACACGCCTCACTGGGCTAAGTGGAATTTCACACAAGGAGAGCTGGTCTCAGAGCTCCCAGGGCTGGGATACTGGCTAGCTGGCCCCTTGCCATCAAGCAGGGCCACTGGGTCCTGGCCGGCAGCACTGGGTCATCGGTGCTTCAAGAGGCAGGTGCTGGCCGTTGGGTTAGAGCAGTTGGCTGCCTTTCCCAGCCATGATGTCCTCGTGTGGGGAAGGATGAGGTGCCCTAAGCTGTGCCCCAGCAGGACTAGGGGAGGAGGCGCCTAGCCAGGCTGCCAGCCCACCCAGTCCCCAGCTTCGCTTCCACCGTAAGCATTTGGTACTGGCTTTTGTGATATTTAGGAATCCTGCATTTTTCTATCTTATCCTGTGTGATAATCTTTTCACGTTTTATAGAGCAAAGACAAAGCAGTTCCTCTTCATACCGCAATACCTGTGTTTGACTAGGAAGAACAGTATTTTTATGGAGCATTTACAAAGTTATATTTTTTAAAAAAAAATAGTCAAAAATAAACACTTGTGTGGGATCAGTGCAAAGTGGGAAGGAGGGTGGGTGTAGCCAGGGCTTCATCTATGTGTGAGAAAGAGGTGGTGCCCCCAAGCCACTTGTTCTTTGAGGAGGAGGCTCTTGTTTGCTGTTTCTTTATGATGATGACCCAGAGGACATCCTAGCACCCTGGCCACTTGCTGCTCCCAGCAGATGTAGGACAATCCAGGCAGAAGGGGACTCTTCTCCTGCCCCAGGAACTGTCCATGGCTCCCTGTCACCTTCCAGAGCCAACCACATCCCTCCTCAGGCAGGGACTGCACTTAACCAGTGGTAGAGCCCTCAGAGGCCAGAGAGGCCTTCAAGCAGGCCAGGCCAGAAAACATTTGTTGGCATTTTGTTCTGTTCATGGCATAAATTGCTGTCTTTTCAAAAGAGTTTAAATAAATTGTTTCCAAGCATCCACAACAGCCCCGGTGCTGGGTTTTACTGTCAGTGTCAGCTGGGGGCTGCCAGGCTCCATAGCTCTTCCTTACCTGAAGGTGCTTTTTCTCTGATAATTGTACCACTGTGTGCCCTTGGTCACCTTTTCCCCGGCCTTTGGGTGGCCTACAGAGTGATGGGGACATTAGCACCAGTTCCTTTTCTCATAGTCTTTGGCTCCAGTTTCTTACTACTCAGAGGCTGGATCCCGGATCCTGTGAGGTAGGCCAGCCATTATGACTGTTCCAGGGGCCACCTCCCAGGCACAGGGTGCCTTGCTGTCATTTCACTCACCAAGGGTTTCTAATAGCCGAGGAGAGCTGAGTATGGTAGCTCATGCAGGGAATACCCAGCACTCAAGAGACTGAGGCAGGATTTCTATGAGGCCAGTCTATGCTACATGGCAAGCTCCAGGAGGTCAGTAGGGACTACACATAAGACCTTATCTCAAAACAACAACAATGAATAAAAGCTGAGGAGTCACCTGGCAGCCAGGTTCATCACAGCAGATGATATGGGTCGACTGCTGGCTGCCTTACTGTCCCACTTTGTTCTGTTGTGGCACCCAGTGGCAGGTCTCTGTTTAACAGTTCATACTTAAGTGGACATGGGCAAGCAAGTCAAAGCCTCCCACCCATAGGCTATAACTTGAGAGGGACTGGCTGCAGACAAACATATACCCTGTGAGAAGCAAAGTCACCTTCAGTCTTCCATCTGGGAAGGTTCCTGTGGCTGGGGGCGTGTCAGGTTGTGGGGTGAGTAGTACTGCCCAAGGCTCGCCTCCCCTTTGATTTCCAGAAGTGGGCCCTCTCTGAGATATCAACTACATCTGATAGCCCTCAGATCAAGGCTGGTCTGTGCTCATCCCCTGGCTGCACATATAAGCCTACCACTTCTTGGGCAGGCACTCACTGTTCCAACAGGAGCTGAAGTGGTGCTCTCACAGATCCAGGCCTGTGCTATGACTGACACAGTGACACAGGGAACCATCAGAGGGCATGATCTCGATCTCTGGGTGCACAGGAAACATTGGAGGCAGCTGCAGGCCACTCCCAGTAGGCCGTGACCTCAGCAGCAACCTTGTACTTGAGATGCTTCCTGATTTCCGTGGTACTGCCCCTGTGGAGGCCACTTGCAAGCCCAGTCTCTAAGGCTCCCCAAAACTGCA
The DNA here is from genome assembly GCF_003668045.3 of Cricetulus griseus. Lineage (NCBI taxonomy): Eukaryota > Metazoa > Chordata > Mammalia > Rodentia > Cricetidae > Cricetulus > Cricetulus griseus. The sequence goes on along the minus strand of NC_048596.1, from coordinate 199,118,636 downwards.
GAGTCTGCACACCTGTGGGGGTTGGAGAACTCTAGGGGAGTGGCTGGTTGTAAAGTCATGGTCACATGTTACATGTTGGTCAGGGGTACAGGGAAGCCTGATCTCCCAGGTTGTGTTCTGCTTCCTGGACAGCACAGGCAGTAGATCTTGGGACTCACCGGATCAAGTGTGAGCTCATTAGCCCCTTGTACACTGTGGTATATGGTCTTATCCTTCAAGAAGCTTGAAGGAGAGGAAGAGCCACAGCCATCTATACTCCTGCTGTTGCTAGGAGCAGAAGCAAGGGGCAGGAAGGGATTCCTTTCCTGTGTCCCACATGACTAGCTACTTTTCGAGTACATGGTTCCCATTCACTTGGATAGATGACAAACCTACCACAGGTTAGCAAGGTGTGGTAGTGCACCCCTTTAATCCAATCATTTAAGAGGCAGAGGCAACACAAACAGCTGACCTGAACAAGGGGGAGCTCATGGACCCCAGACTGATTGCTGGGAAACCAGCATAGGACTGTTCGAGACCCCCTGAACGTGGGTGTCAATGAAGAGGCTTTGGCAATCTGTGGGGCTTCTGGTAGTAGATCAGTATTTGTCCCTAGTATATGAATGGACTCTGGGAGCCCAATCCACATAGAGGGATACTCTCTCAGCCTAGACACATGAGGGAGGCCCTAGGCCCTGCTTCAAATATGACAGACTTTGAAGATCCCCATGGAAGGCCTCACCTTCTCTGGGAAGCAGACGGGATGGGATAAGGGGTTAGTAGGGGGCAGGGGAGGAAGGGAGAGAGGGGGAACTGGGATTGGCATGTAAAACAAGCTTTTTCTAATTTAAATAAAAAATAGAAAAAAAAAGGCAGAGACAAGTAGATCCCTGTGAGTTTGAGGCCAGCCTGGTCTACAAAGTGAGTTCTAGGACAGCCAGAGGTGTTAGACAGAGAAACCCTGTGTCCAAAAACCAAAACAACAAAAACCTAACCTACCACAGGCACAGCAGTCCCTGAGTGAAAAGAAACAACGAAAAGTAGGTATCAATCTCATTACTTGCCCATACCTCCCCAAATGTGTCCATTATTTCTAGAACACCCCATGATGAAATTTTTCTGGACTTGTAGAACTCCTGATTCCTTTCTTTGATTTGGTTCATGGAAGCCCTAAGGCTGCCCTTCAAGGCTGTAGGATATGATATGACAGACACCTCCTGTGCTCAGAAGGGCCTACACCCTTCTCAGCTCTGTGTTTGAGTTTTGAGGGTAGTTACCCCCTTAGCAAAGCCATGAGGTAGCATCCATCTGAAGATACTACCTCAGTCTTGTTCCCCTATTGGTCTGGGCACCTTCAGGTGACTCCACATCTAGGTGTTTCTGGAGGGACATCAGAGTAAACCCCAAGCAGGGTAGGAAATCCAGACAAGGCAGATGTCAGCAGATCCATGCCAGGTGAAGCAGTCTTAGATTCAGAAAGTAGCCAATATTCCCTTGTATTTTCGGAAGGAAAAAAAAAAAAAAAAAAAAACCTCTTTGGAGACAAGTAACTAGAATCTGCAATACTAGTGGGGTGCCCCTTAGAACAGAGGGGCCACAACCCTTCCTGAGAGTATTACACACAAACCTACTGCCATATAGTCTGCCAGAGGGAGGGACAGAATAGTCTCCCCAGGCCATGAGCAAAGCTAATGGGCACAATATCTGCAAGCAGGTACCCCTGTCCTTAGATGTGGCTCACGTCTAGGCTGGAAGTTCAGCAAGTTAGGGTCTTTCCCCACCTTGGACTGTTCTATAAGTAGTAGGAAGCCACCTGGGTCTCCTGTCACCGACCCCCACACACACACACTCAACCATCCTCCCCCAGACCATGCTGCTATGCCCTGTGGCATCAAGGGCATCGGAAGCCTGGGCAGGCAGCAACATGCCCTTAGTTTCACGTTATGCAGCAGCACCAGAAGCTAGCACCCTGCTTCCTAGAAAGCACCCTGATCACAGGTTCCTGGATCTTCCCCTTAGGAAAGGGTCAGGTGGCCAACTAGAGGCAAAAACCAGAGCATGGGGATCCTCAGCCTCAGGCCTCCGAGGAACTGTCAGTGATCTCCACATCTGGGTCTTAGGAGATCTGTGTGCTCCCCCACAGCACCAGAACAAACACAGCGCTGTGTGATTTTCAAGGCTTTAGCACTGTATGCCCAAGAACCTCACTTCTTAACCAAACAACCAGTGCCCAACCTCCCTGGCTGCAGGAGTCTTGGCTTCCCATGAGTCTTCAAGCACATTTGTATGGTATGCTTGGTGCTCACCTGCTTAGTGTAGGAACACCCTGGTTTGAGCTCATGAGGCCTTGGAGAAACAATCAGAAACCACTGTTACCATTGGATGAAAAGATTTTGAAGAGCCTGCCCCAAGCTTGTCCAGGAGAGGACAAAGTGAAGCCTTCCTGCTTCCTACTCAGCTCACCTGGAAACCAAGGCATTGCAGAGGACCCAGATCCTCAGCTGAGGATGTCATGCCAGGAGGGGGTTGAGAAAGGCTCCTTGTATATGAAACACCTGGGTGGGCCAGGTTTGGGCGAGGGATAGTAGCACAAAGTCTGTCACTGAGTTGCCCTCCTCTTGGGCCCTCCCCTGCGACATGTCAGCCCTCTCTCCGAACATTGAAAATGCTGGAGAAAAAGGCTTCATCCACACATGGTAGGTGTCCAGGCCTAGTGTGGTTCAAGGCCAAGGAATATCTGCAACTGGGATCTTTTGGTAGTAAGTGGGAAGACTGAACCAACTCTCAACACTCAGGGAAGAGCAAGGAGAAGGTGGGCTGGTGAGGCTGTTTGCAGACCACACCTCCCTCGTGTAATCAATCCAGTTCTGAATGCCAGAAGCCCTGGGAGACCCCAGGGGAGGCTGTGTCCCTGGGAGGATGAGGCACAGAGCAGGGACAGTGACAGCACTCTGTCCCCCACACGCTCTCAGAAATGCACTGTGGAGCTGAGGACTGCAATGTGCTCATCCACAAACTGCCATGTTTCTGCAGGCCAGACCCAGCCTGCCGCTCCCATCTGTGCAAGTGCCATGGGTGCTGGAATACCACAAAGTGGGAGAACACCGGGAGTGTGTTTGGAGGCCACAAGTCCCATGTGGAGGTGTGTCAGAGCTGGGAGGGAAGGTGACAAGGGCTCCCCAGTTGCTGACCCCTTGCTCAGGCCTTAGGCCTCTATCTTGACTCTCCCACCGACCCTGTACAACCTCTGTCCTAACAACAGGCAGCTCCCTACCCTATGCACACTCAAGTCTAACTGTGCTCTCTGTCAGGACATTGATCACTGGGTTAGAACCCATTCTAATTACCTCCTCGTGAATCAGCATCTGCAAAGACAGCATTTGAATCAAATCACACAGTTGTAGCCCATTGAATTGACATAGTTCAACCCATGACACCATCTATCAGCTCAGTCAATACATCAGAGACCAAGGCATGGACAAACCATGACTTCTCTTGTGGGCATGTTAGTGGGAGCCCCCAGTCAGGTAGCATTTGGAGTTAGTTGTCACTGTGATAAGGGGGTGAGTGTCTGCCTCACTGTTGTCAGAGCTGCTGGTTTTCCTGTGGCCTGTTCCACAGGTCTTGAGGTTTCTGGGAGCTCCATGGGGACCGACAGAGCATGCTGAAACCTGTGAGTTGGTTCCCAAACCTGGGTCTCTGCTAACGGAGGTGAATGACCAGCACAGCACGTAGGCAATAGGTAAGACTCGGGCATCTAACCAGCATGTCTTTCTGAAGAGGCTTGTGATGACTGAGGCAAGCCTCTCTCACACTGCGGAGGCTTCCCACTGCAAGGGGCTTAGAATTTTAAACCCCACTAAGGGAGACAACTACTCCTTCTTCCTGGGGCTGCATGTGGTAACTGTGAGTCACAGCTAAGACTGAGCTCGCACAGCCATAAGGTGAGGGAACCTGTGAAATGAGGGTCTCCAACTTCCTTCAGGGTAATAGCTCCTGAATGCCCAAAAGCCCATTGACCCCACCTCAAAGGTGGGCCCAGAACTCTTCACGAAGCTGGCAGTTTCTCTCAGATGTGCCAGATCCTCTCTCATTAAGGGGGTTAGGAGATGAGCTTGGAGGATTGGCCAAAGACCACACAATGGGCGAGTGGGAGCTGGTTCAGGAACCATAGGCCTTATCTATGCCTGGAAGGAGAGAAGTCCAAAAGACTACAAATAGACTCTTACAAGTCTAAAGAACAGGTGAGTGGGCAGCCAGCAGGCATGTGTCCTCAGAGAGCCTCCCTACAGATGTCCTGCTTCCACACTTCCTTCCAGAAGAACAAATGAGTACTCACAGCCACATCTAACCAGCCAGAAGTGTGAGCCAGTCCCCATTCTGTTGTCCACAGACCTCTCAGAACCTTGGTTTTCTCCTGTGCGAAGTAGAATGGAATGACTCCCTCCACCTACTGTGCCCTGAAAGCCAGGGTGACTCAGTCCTATTTCCTCGCTGTCTGCTACTCTGCAGACTCACCTTCTCTTCCCACATCAGCCCACAGATGCCAGGGAATAGCGTGTAAAGCTCATTTCTGGCCAAACAGCCCTGCTACTCAGCCACAGGCACACCCAGGTGGTGCTATGTCCACTACCCACAGACTGTCCCACCAGACCCCTAAAGTCGTAAACATCCTCATAGAGAACCTAAACAATCAGACAGTGTTGTTCCAATTGTCCCGGGCATGGATTAGAGGATGCTGCAAAGGATAGGGACTAGGCTTGTCCCAGTAGTTGGCTAGTCACTGTCACCCAACCCTGAACTCTGCTCTTTCATCCATGGCAGGTCGATAGACAGCCCCCGCGGGGTCGGTGCGTGACCGCGGCCCGGGCCAGCCAAGTCCCGTGGGGCAGACACCGCCGACCACGCGGCGGGTTCCCCGCCCGCGCACCTGTCCCGGGCGTGGCTTCTCGGCCCCGCCCCGCCGTGCTCCGTTCTGGTTGGTCGAGGTGGTGCGCTATGCTAATGAACCTGACCCTTCTCGCACCTGCGGGCTGCGCTGCCGCGGGCACCGCGGGACGCTACAGCCCTGCACTGCAGCCCCTATCCCGCTGCAGGCTCGAGATCCTGCCACCTCTAGGGAGGAGACCATGCCGCGCTCCTTCCTGGTGAAAACGCACTCCAGTCACAGGGTCCCCAACTACGGGCAACTGGAGACACAGAGAGGTAGGGGCTGGCGGGAACTCCGTCCCCAGCTCTCAGTGCTGCGGGACGGGACAGGAGGCTACTGGGAAGTCCTTGGGTGCTGGGTCACACCTCTCGCAGGTGAGAGGGAAAGGGGTCAAGTTTTCCAGCACAATAGGGAACTGGGTTCCCTTCTGGGCTAAGACTGGAACTCCAAGAGGGATGTGCTCAGGGCAACTTCTCTGGAGACGTGGACCTTAAGGCTCTTCTCACTTGAAAGTTTCCTGAGCCCGGGTCTCCCTGAAGCTCTCCCTGTGTACTGCCAACACTACCGCTCCAGCTAAGGAGACCCTGAAGGCTTCCGTGTAGGCCTGGAAGAGTCCAAATTTAAAATATGTCCCAGGTGCTGTATACACCCACCCAGGGAAGGCCTCACTGACCACAAGCCAGGAAATTTGTCCTACCCCCAGAGGGTGGCTGGTGAGAAAAGGCAGGACTCCCCCAGAGCATCCTACCTGGGGGTAGTGAACTCATTGATAGAGCAAGCAGAACCTCTGGCGGCCTTCCCTCCTTCCAGAAACTCCCTTGCTCTCTCCCGGTGCAGTGACCAAGGCAGAGCACTCTCCACACACAGGCTCAAATGTTCAACATTCCTGATAGGCTCAAGGGCTTGAGGTCTGAAGCATCTGGGGCGAGAACCCTTAGTCCTTAGAGCCAGCCTGCTGCCGTAGGTCAGAGCCATCCCTACCCAGGTGGGCAGCTTCTTGGAAAGACCCACTAGGGACTTGCCCAGTGCCTGGGATACTTTGGATCTCAGGGCTCAGGCTGGCACCCCTGACCTATGTGGTCTTACCCAGAACCCCAGTTGCGGGGAGAGGGGATTTCCTTGAATCAGGCCCCATCACCCATGTTGCCACTAGAGGGTGCTATCTAGGAATTCAATTTAATGAGTCACCACCAGTAATTTTGTAACAAAAGAGAAGCTACTAGAGTGCGATAAAAGCTTTCTTTTAGTTGGGCGGTGGGTCTTCTTATAGAGGAGGTAGAAAGTTGTATTTACAGTGAATGCAGTGTTTTTCTTGTACTGAGGATGCAATCAGTGCCTCATACAAGGCTAGTCAAGCACTCGACCACTGAACCGCACCTCTAGCCCCAAGCCATGGTTTTGAAAGTTTAAAACCTTAGGGTACACTCCTACAGCACATCTCAGCTTACCACTTAAATGAGCAAATCAGATTGCCCTGCAGTGCTCTGTTGCGGGGTAAGGGTTTGTTCAGAATAGCCTCGAAGCCCCTTAGAATTCCATCTTGGCTTTCCCAGGACACCATGGCCCCAGTGGTTCTCCTCCTATCAGGATGTCACCCTAGAGTAGGACTTGAGGTGCTGAAGTAAACGCCTTTTAAGGGGCCTCAGAGATTCCTTGAGCCAGAGTGCACTGAGGACCTCATCTCCCAGGTCCCCCGCTCCATGGGTCCCTGTGCTCTGCCTGGGTCTCAGCGGTACAGATTTGCCTGCAGACAGGACCCCAGTGAAACTTCCCAGAATGGTGGCCTCATCCTACTGTCCAGAGCTTTACTGACAGTCTCTGCTATCCCGCACTCCTCCCCAACCAGAGTATTGTGTGTTTTATATGCCAGCTATACAGTTAGGGGGAAATGTGTGAAAGAGCTCAGGTAGGGAGAGAGTAAATGGATTTAGCTTTCTGGTTCTCCACATCCTCACCAACACTTGTTGCCTTTTTTTTTTTTTAAACTTCTAGCCATCCTTGTAGTATGAAGAGGGATCTTAACATGGTTTTAATTTGCATTTTTCTGCTATCTAACGATATTGGGTATTTTCTTGTGTGCTTATTGCCCACTTGTATATCCTTTTTTAAATTAAGAAAACTATATTATTTGTGGGTGGGTGTGGATATGGGGTATCATGGCGTGTGCAGGGAGGTCAGAGAATAATATGCAAGAGCTGGCTTCCCCTTGCATCATATGGGTGGAGATAAAGCTCAGGTTGTCAGAGTTGGCTGCAAGCATGTTTGCTTGCTGAGCCATCTTGTCAACTTCACGGTGTGTTGTCTTTGGAGAAATAGATATTCCTATATCCCTCCACTGTTTTTAAGGGGGGATGTCCCATTATCACAGGCTAACCTTGAACTCTGTAGCTGATGACTTTCACCTTCTGATCATGGTGCCTCCACCTCCCTAATTAGGATTACAAGTGTACAATGTCACACCCAGTTTGGAGAAGGAACCCAGAACTTCTTGCGTGCTGGGCAAGCACTCTACCACCTGAGCTATGTTCCCACCCTTCTGTACCTATTTTTAAATTGTGCTATTAGACCTTTCATTGCAGCTGTAAAAACTTTCTTTGTACATATACTAGTTTCTTTTAAAAAACTTTCATGTACATTGGTTTGCCTGTATGAGGGTATTAGATCCCTTGGAACTGGAGTTACAGACAGTTGTGAGCTCCCATGTAGGTGCTGGGAATTGAACCCAGGTCCTCTGAAAGAGCAACCAGTGCTCTTAAACACTGAGCCATCTCTCCGGCCCCCATATACTAGTTTCTAATTGAGCATTTCATTTGGGAATATTCCCTCCCAACCCATGGACTGCCACTTCTACCCAACGCATTGTCATCAAGGCAGAAACAAGGCTAGAGATTTGTCTGGCACGGGTGGATGGAGGACTGATTGGTGCTTCTGTCTTTGGGGAATCCAAAGTTTGCCTGGTCTTTTTGCATGTGGGGAGGGATACTGGCATTATTTGATTAAACACATGAAATTCTGACTACAAATACAGGAGCCACAACCAAAAGACACATAAAGCCAGGACTAGATCTGATGCTGCCTAGTTAAGCAGCTGCCACCAGCTCCAGCCACTTTCCTGGCTGGTTGGACATGTTTGTGCAAGTTGACAAGTAGCAAGTGTGTGCTGTCCAGTGGCCAGGGATGTGGCTGAGCACAGCACATCATGACACACTCAAGGAGACGCCACAGGGGTGGGTGACCCTGTGGTGACTGGAGGCTAATTGCTGTGGGGGTGGGTGGCTGTTTTTACCAGGTTCCTTTTGTTCTGAGCTCATATTTCTGTGTGGGAGTCCAAGGGTGCTAACCCCAGCTGCTGCCCACTGTCCAGATGTAGGACTGGGGCTCTGTAGACAAAATGCCCAGACACAGACTTAGAGCAAGGACTCCTGTGAGGAGCTGATTCTTGGGGTGTCTTATGTAGCCCAGGCTGGCTCAGACTTGAAATCCTCCTGACTTAGTCTCCTGAGTGCTAGGTTTTCAGATGTGTACCCCCATGCCTGGCTATGCAACTGTTTATGTTCCTAAGTACTGGAGTTCCTGGAAGATATTTCCCTTTCCTCGCTTTAAACAAGGAAACCCAGTCCCCTTTCTAGTGTCTGGATTTGCATAGTTCATGCATTCCTCGGATTTTGCCTCCCATTATCAACACCTTGTATGGATCAGAACAGTAGGTGAAGGTGAGAAAGCCTGGCTGCTGTAGGAATGATGGGTTCATAGTAGGCATTTGTAGCTCTGGCTTCCTGCTGGCTGCTGATGACCTAGAAGACTGGCTGGACTGCAGTTAGATAAATGAGCAGAGGTTTGTAAGCCCAAGCACTGTGGTCTAATTCCTCACTGTGTGTTCTCTCTCCCTTCTGCCCTTCTAGAAGCTGATGGCTCCTGCTCTGCCTGTGAGGAGCCGGTGGGATCCTGCCACCTGCCAGATGAGGAGGCCCCTTCCTCTCCCAGTGACCCTCTACAGCCCTGGGACAGCACCTCTGCCATTGCCTGCATCTCTCTGCCTCTTCTGCCACAACACGGGGAAGCTCTGGGAGGCTCTGGGCCAGAACCCCAGGAAACTAGCTGCATGGGCCCTCGGGCTGGCCAGGCCCCCAGTGTTCCCCTCAAAGACAGCCTCAATCTGCCCCCGCTGTTGGTGCTGCCCACACGGTGGCCCCCAATCCTAAACCCGGATGGAGCTCTCGATAAACAACTAAGGGCTGAGGGAACATCTCAAGTCCCAGATAGTTTTGAGTGCATCCACTGCCACAGACCCTATCATACACTGGCCAGCCTGGCCAGGCACCAGCAGCTGCACTGCCACCTGCCGGCTGGGCCCACCTTCACCTGCAGGTACTGTGACAAGGAGTATGCCAGCCTGGGTGCCCTCAAGATGCATATCCGCACCCACACACTGCCCTGCATCTGCAAGGCATGCGGCAAGGCCTTCTCCAGGCCCTGGCTGCTCCAGGGCCACATCCGCACCCATACAGGTAGGATGGGCAGGGCTGCAATCCCAGAAAAGGATCTGGGTTGGAGAAGGGGCTGGACCATGGGCAGAAGGAAGGAGAGGCTGGTCTCCACATTGGCAGGGTCCTGGCCTCTCCTGCAACTGCTGACAGACAAGAGCACCACAAACATGTCACCTCAAGGTCCTGAGGCCAGAAACCTGAAATCCAGGCATGGCCAGGCCACATTCTTCTAGAAGACTGTAGGAATGACATTTCTTGCCTCTCTTGTTTCCTGGAAGCCACCCTACTCATTGGCAATTGGCCACATCTGTGTCTACCCCTGACCTTCTAACATCTCCTCCCCATGTGTCTGTATCTCCACTGTAAGGGGAGGGAGACCCCTGTAAGTCATAAAACTAGGCTCCACACAAATGGCCTGAGCTTAACTCTGTCATTTTTGCAAAGGCCTCATTTCTGAGTAGGGTAGCTGTCAGGAAGTAGGTCTATCTTGAAAGACAAGACTGAGGACTGCAGGTCTCCAGGGGCGCCTCTCTACCCACCTTTGGTGGCTTCAGGGCCAGCAAAGTGTGTGAAGGTGAAGAAGCCTGGCCACAGTGGAGACCCCAACAGGAAGGGCAGACTGTAGATTTGGAGAACTGTAACCAGATAGGATACAAGTGCCCCTTGTGGGCTGCAGAACCAGACACACAACACGCAATGACCCCCTTGCCTTCCACTTGGAAGGGTTATCCTGGAAGCCAAGGTCCCAGCAGAAAGATTTTGTTCCAATCCTTAGTGGCCCTGATGGAGATGGTGCCTGTGTCCAGGAATAGAGTGCCCTCCATCCAGCTCTGTCCTCATGGTAGCTCAATATTATGCTGGTCAGTGGCCAGGAAGGGCTGCCAGAGGCTCCCAGTACTTCTCCTGGTCACTGCCTTTGTCTCAGAAAGTCTGATACTGTGATCTTTTCCAGAGTGACACTCTGACTGTCCAAAGGGCTCTGACCTTGGGTGCTAGGGCTGTGATGATCCAGGGGCAAGTTACTCATTGATAGACAGGGACATTTCACCATTGGCCACAGCCTGTGGGATTTGCCCTAGCTCTGGTCCCTCACCCGGCTTCTCATCTTCCTCCCACAGGTGAGAAGCCCTATTCTTGTCCTCACTGCAGCAGGGCCTTTGCTGACCGCTCCAACCTGCGGGCTCATCTGCAGACTCATGCCGGTACCAAGAAGTACCGCTGTACTGTCTGCTCTAAGGCCTTCTCCCGAATGTCTCTCTTGGCACGGCATGAGGAAGCTGGCTGCTGTCCTGGCCCCTAGAGGCACAGCAGGGTGGAGGGGCCAAGCCTGACAATATTCTCAGTGGTTCTGTATCATCCAGGACAATCAGAGGAGGCAGGGGCTTAGCCCACTGTTACCTGTGTCCATCCAGATGCAAGAAGCCCTGTGGAGCCTTTGGGCACCTTTTTCCAAGGCCTACATTCAGTAGATTCACCACAAGACTCACCAAAACAATAACCAACAGTTCCATTTTCAGCTTGGCCTGTCTGCTGGACCTGTTACAAAAAAGAGAAACTATTGGGAAGTGACTACCACTGGACAAACCCCACTATGACACCAATGAGCCTGGCCAGCTGGGTTCCTTTGTGTGCAACTTGAAATGACCATTTTTACTTGAGGAGAGCACAATGTGTGTATCACCTTGGGAAGCACAGCTACCTCTCAGCCAGCCTCACTTGCCTTTGCCCTGGGGTTTGAGACACATTTTCTCCTGCCCCTATGTGCACATGCTTGTGTACACATGAACACACACACATCCTGGATCCTCTCCCTGAGACAAGGCAGGGCCAGGGAGGATGGGGCTGAAGCCAGGTCCTGCCTTGTCTGTGCCTCATCTCCCTCGCTCTGCTTGGAACTGGCCTCAGTGGCTCTTAACATCTCAGGAGAGCAGCTGTGGGGGTGACAAAGTCCTCCTGTCTTGAGCCTTGAAGTCTTGAGTCTTTACCAATCCCCTAGATCTATGGAAGAGGCAGACTTCTCCAGGGGCAATGGGATTCTGGATAACTTGGGCCCTTCTGGGCATAAAGCAGGCAGGACACTGAGTGAAGGCATCTTGCCAGAGTGTTTCAGAGCCCTGTGAGCAGTGAGCTTGGGGCCTTCACTGGAAGAAATGGAACCTGAGAGGGAAACTGCATGAGGTGGCTTGACCTGGAGAAATGAAGATGAGTGTACAACTAACACCAGGATTAAGGGCCCAGGGAGGATGCTTGGATGGGACCAAGGCTGACAAATGGTAGGGTGGCTATGTGCAGCTGAGTAGCATCCCGAGCACAGCACAGGACAGGGCAGGACTTGCTTCTTCCAGTGGATATGACTGCCTCTAGTTGGCATTTAGACAGAAAAGAGACTCAGAGAGTCCAGAGAGAGAATTTTTAAGAGTTTTTTTTTTTCATTTTCCAAGACAGGGTTTATCTGTGTAGCTTTGGAGCCTATCCTGGCACTCACCTATAGACCAGGCTGGCCTCAAACTCACATAGATCCACCTGCTTCTGCCTCCCAAGTGCTGGGATTAGAAGTGTACACTACCACCTCCTGGTTAGAATTCTTGACATCTTTTAGGTAAGAAGCTGTGGTCACTCCACTTCTGGCCCAGGACAAGGGACATGAGTCAGCACCCTTTGTCCAGGCCCAGCAGCACAGGTTCCCAGCTTCTCCGGAGCTTCCAGGAGCCTTTTAGAAAGCCCATGGGTCATGCAGGTACCTTAGCCCCTGGTTTTACAGCTGCTTCAAGCCAGACTTAGTAGTGAGCATCTGGCTGTGGTTTGCTGGTGTTAGGGTGGCTGTCTAAGAGGCCTTGGGGACTCTCAGAGGAAACTTGACCTATTTGGAGAAAGTCTCAAACAGTCTCAGTCTATAGCCCACACTGGCCTTGAGCTCACAGCAGTCTTCCTGCCTCAGCCTCCCAAGTGCTGGGATTATAGGCATCAGCACCATTCCTGGCTTAGATACTTGACCTTGAGGTTGGGCTTCTAGACCAGGAATAACCGAAAATGCATAAATACCCCCACTCTGACTCCTGTGAGAGAGATGGCTGCAGACTGATTGTACCAGACCTATGTCATCTGGTAGAGGAACACACTTTTGAGACAGACACACTCATGTTTTCAGACCAAGACCATTGCCTCCCAGGGGAATGGGTAGGAACTGGACGTGGGAGTACCCTCTGAATGGAAAAGCACCCACCAAAAGTTCTGGAGGCCAGAAGTCTCAGCTCAAAGTGACCTTCAAGGCAGCAGGTGGATGTTGTCCTTGGCTTGTAGGAGGAATTCCTCCATTTCTGCCTCAGCTATCACACTGCCCTGTCCTGTGGGTCTCTCCAGAGTGACCTTATCTTAACATCTGCAAAGACCTACTTCTAAGGTTGCATTCTAAGGTTCTAGGGGTTAGGATTTCAACATGGATTTGGGGTGGAGGACTGCTGTTCAGCCCAAACATCTGAGAACATGTGTTTTGACAAGTCACCCTCCCTGTGACTTGTCCTCTTCGACCTAGGCAAAGGGATCTAAATGATCCCTTCTCAAAGTCTACACAGGATCATAGGATAGTCAATTACCTGAAATAATCTCATAGATTGGGTAGGAATCCCCCTCTACCCCCACCTCCTTTTCATCTCTCTGTCAAAGCAAAGGAAGTAATCTTGTCTCCAAATGTCTGGCTCTTCTGGAAGCAGGTCAAGATCCCCCAGGCAGAGGGGCCCTCAGAACCTCAACCAACACGAGCCTGGATTCCTCACAGGAGTGTTCTTTTAAAATAGCATCCAGATGCCCAAAGGAAACTATATTGTAGATTGTGTTCTATTTCTGGTTCCTCATGTCTAAATGGGGCTGTCGCACCTGTTGGGTATGAAGCAGGGAATCTCACAGCCTAAAATAAAGTGGAATGTTTTCCCCCTTTGGTTCCAGCCCATGGAAAATGCTCTTGTATTTATATCTGGGCTGGTGGAGGGCTGAGGTAGCAGAGGGTGGGGGTTGGCAGAAGGAGCACGAGGAGGGTACCTGCCAGGGAACTGACATGAAATGAATGGAGGACACTTTCCACTCGTCGGGCCAGGCTGAAGTCAGGTCACAGTGGCTGAGCAGCCCTGCCTACAGACACCTGTGCCTGCCCAACCAGCCTGGCACTCCATGACTTTCTCCTTCGCTGCCCCTCCTCATTTCACACAGCAGAGCAAAGGAACTGGGGAGTTTGCCTCTCACTTGATTTCTGGGCCCAGACTATGACTTGCAGAATGAGGATCAGGAAGGGGGGTGGTCCCATAATCTTGGTCAGCCTTTTTTCTGGGGGTTGTTTGCCTTTCCTGTCTATCCCCTTCTACCAAATTACTCTTCAAAGTCCCCTTTCCTCCTCCTAAGGAGGGTCTTTTGAGAAAACTTCCAGGCCTTCTGTTAGAACCCCTCTCCAAAGTGGTAGACATGGGCCCAGGAGAGTTGGAAAACAGGTGGTTTAGTCAAGGGCCAATTTTATCTATTGCAAGCAGAGGCTTAAAAGCACAGTGATGGACAAGATAAATATATAACCTATCACATCCTTAAGCTGGCTGTCCTCCCAGGAGGGTGGGGCGTCTCACAGGACAGGTACTTGCAGAGAGAACGTCTGGGTCTGAGGGCCACCACTGTTCTTCCAGTCAGGGTTGGAAGCAGAGACCATCTCTGGCTTTCTGGAAACAGGTGTGTGAGGGACAGCAGGCCTTTAGGTGACCCAGCCCTTCTCTGGGCCCACAGCCTGTTGAAAGAAGCCTCTTCAGAAAGCCAAAGAGGCACTAAGGTTATGGCTTTTGCTTCCAAAAGCCCAGTGGATTCTATAAATATCATTTTGGCCTGGAATATTCTAGGGGGTTCTCTAGATGCTTGAAATAGCCCACTTGTTACTATCTATACTCAGAGCACCCACTCCTGGCCACACCCACATGGCTAAGTATAGCTCACTGGCGGAGCTCGATGGAACACAAGTTTCCAGGCTGCTGTGACTGTGGAACATCCAAGGAGAGTGCATGGCTGCTGAGGCAAGCAGCCACACCCTTGCAGCCCAGTCCTGAATATCCAGTGTCTGCTCAATTAATCATATAGCTGCCTTCTCCATGTCTAGAAGAACCACTGGCACTGGAGAGATGGCTTAAGGGTTAAGACAGATACATCAGACAACTTACAACACCTGTAACTCCAGCTCCAAGGCTCCAAAGCCCTTTTCTGGCCTCCATGAACACCCACACACATGTGACATACAGGCACACATACATAAAAAAGAATCCTTAAAAAGAGAACCACACAAAGTTCTATGTCAGAAGTAAGAGCAACAGGCATAAAGATCTTCAGCTACAGAATACAACTAAGGCCTGGGGTTAGCCTTGGCAATGAATTTTATATCTTACTTTATGTATCTCTGAGCTGAGGACATGGTTTAGTGGTAGGAGACAGGCCTAGCATGACTAAAGACCCAGGGAAATGAAAGAAAGGGAAGGAAGAGAAGGAGGATAAATGAATCCTTAAGGCATGTAAAACACAATCACTGTACCTTAAACTCTGTTAGAACAGTCCTGCCTCTTAAAGACAGTAGTCACTCTAAAAGGTCAGATCCCATACCCTGAATAAATCAGACCACACCTTCCTGCGGCTCTCTTTGGGACAGAGTTAAGAAGTAGTCTGTTAGCTGGGCATTGGTGGCACACACCTTTAATCCCAGCACTCGGGAGGCAGAGACAGGCAGATCTCTGTGAGTTCGAGGCCAGCCTAGTCTACAAGAGCTGGTTCCAAGACAGCTTCCAAAGCCACAGAGAAACCCTGTCTCAAAAAACCAAAGGAAGTAATCTATTAGCTGGCACCAAATCTACAAACATCCTGTCATCTATATGATAAAGCCTTTTCCCAGATAATGATCAAGATAACACCACAATGCAATGTCATAGACCACCATCTCATAATGATTAGTGGGGTTACAAAGATAGCCCGGGAGAAGCACCCTGAAAGCGTCGGGTCATCATAGAAGTTCACAACTAGTAAGAGTGTAAGGTAAAACTTGAGCAAGGTCTAACACAGCAGGGCAAGATACCACCCATTTGAATCAATTGCTTCCTCTATAAATCAAGGTTGGGTATGATTGTGTGGATAGGAGGCACTAACTTCTTAGCTCTCCACAGTCCTCAGTCATTCTCTGAGCCCTTCTGCCTCCATTTGCTGAAACCCTTCTGTGTGGCCTCCCTGTATTTCTCCACCGCTGATGAACTCAGTGCGGCTCAGCTCTACCCAGGGCTGAGTGGCCCTACCCACGCATTGCCCTCCCCTGATGCTCCTTCTGGGTCTAGAGACTGTGGCTATAGCTGCAGCTGTTGCCTCCACCCACCACACCTGGCTACTGGAGGAGCTTGTGGCCTGGTAAATAGTCTTGACCCTTATTCTAACTGTTTGCAGGAGGGGCGTATACCCTGCTTAGTCAGAGGATAGAAAACTACCCATCCCTGGGAAGGGTTTGCTCTTCTTCATGTGAATGATTTTACCACGATGCCTTCTGTAAACTGCTCCTCATACTCTAAAGCCTTCCAGTGGCTCCTTAGTACAGAAGTTGTCAATTTTTTCCCTAGAACTCAGACAAATCTTGACTCATTTGCTCTGATTAATCCAGATCTCTCTCGCTCCCTCCCCTTCTCTCTCTCATCTCCTCTAGGCCACTCTCCCACTCACTAACATTCTCTAGCCTAGGAGACTTCCCTTCTTCATAAAACTTCTACCCCACCAAGGGGCCAGCAAAGCTCCAAGCCAGATTCAAAGTCCCTGCTGAATCTAGTTCTTCCTTGAGTATCAGTGAACACTGTCCTCTCAGGCCCTGTGTCTTGGGTACCATACATTGCTTCCCTCATACCTGGTTCCCTAAGCTCTACCTAGCTCTATTCTCTATTGGCCTCTAGCCCCTGATATCCACGAGGACCTCCATGCTGATGACCAAGTGTCTTAGTCAGGGTTTCTATTGCTGTGATAAAATACTCTGACCAAAAGCACCTCGGGGAGGAAAGGGTTTATTTGGCTTCAGAAGCCAAGGCGGGAACTCAAACCAGGCAGGAATTTGGAGGTTGGAGCTGATGAAGAGGCCATTCCATGGAGGTCTGCTGCTTACCGGCTTTCTCCTTGTGATGGGGATGCCCCTCTGTATGCTGTGAATATGTTTTACTACCATTGGTTAATAAAGAAGCTGATTTGTCCAAGCAGCCAGGCAGAATGGGGCCAGGTGGGAAATCTAAACAGAGATACAGAGAGAAAGAAGGGTGAGTCAGGGAGACACCATGAGGCCACCAGAGAAGCAAGATGTGAGGTAACAAGCCATGAACATCATGATAAAAAATAGATTAAGTGGGTTAATTTAACTGTGAGAGCTAGTCAGTAATATGCCTGAGCCATTGGATGAACAATTATAGTTAATACTAAGCCTCTGAGTGTTTATTCGGGACCTGGTGAGCAGGAGAGAAACCTCAATTTACATCCTTGTAGCTTGCTCAGCTTGCTTTCTTATAAAACCCAGGATCACCAGCCCAGGGTGGCTCCTCCTACAATGCAATTGCCCCCATCCCCACCATCAATTGCTAATTAAGAAAATGGACATATCTGGGTGTTGTTGGCATACACCTTTAATCCCAGCACTCTGGAGGCAAAGGCAAATCATTCTCAATGAGTTCAAGGCCAGCCTGGCCTACAGAGCAAGTTCCAGGACAGCCAGGGCTACAGAGAGAAACCCTGTCTTGGAAAAAAGAAGAGGAGGAGGGGAAAATGCTGTAATGCCCTACAAGCTTGCCTGCCTTCAGCCCAATGCTTATAGTTCCTTCTTTTCATATGACTCTAGCTTGTGTCAGGTTGGCACAAAACTATCTCTAATGTCTCCTATGAGCCAGCCCATCAGGGATGGATTCCTCCTGTGCAGCCTCAGGTATGCAGCGGGGTTTCGAGGATGAATGTGTGGTTACTCTCTCACTTTCCTGCTTCTTCGTTGCTCACGCTGATCCCACCTGCCCCCATAGCCCACAGCCTCACAAGTCAGACTGTGAGAGAGTCTTCTGTTAACCTGTTTAAAGTTTTCCCACGCTGAATGCTCTCTGATTACATGATTTCCCACATCCATTTGCTAAGACCCCTGTGTCTGTGCACACTGTGCACACCTTTCTCTATGGAAGGAAGAGCTTGAAGGGCATCTTCTGTGGTCTCTATTTCACTCTTCCTCTTTACCACCTGACTCCTCCTGTGATTCCAGGCTTCAGGGTTCCAGAAGGGGAATTTTAAATGCAGTATTCCTTTACCCTTCGGCCTTCAAGCTCTGAGAAGAGGCAAAGTAACACTGCCATCTCCCCTCTCTTTTATCCAGCTTACTCTCTAGATTAGAGGCCAGCACAGAGGATGTGAGCTGCCTGTGACTTCCTCCCTTTGCCCTGAAGTCTCCCTCCCTCTGGGCTGCCACCACAGCCTCAGATAGATCTTGTGTTACCCGTAGCAGTGGCCAGGCTGCCTCTGCAGCTGCTTGCTGATATCCCTGCTCCAGGGTTTGTGATGTCTGCTCCAGACCTTCAGCTGTTCTTAAAGCATCTTTATACTCCCTGGGCAAACTCTACCCGTCAAACACTCATGCCACTTCCTACCACCTAGATAAAGACTGCCAGCACCACATTTCTCCCACAGAGCCCCCCACTTAGGTGGCTTCACCTTATATGTCTCACTACCTCTGCACTGTACCAAAAGGCACATAACCACACCACATGCAATGGAAGGCCATGTCAGAATTTCCTCTTCGCATGCTGTTTTTTAGGGGTTTTTTTTGGGAGAGCAAGGTTCAAGACAGGGTTTCTCTGGGTAGCCCTAGCTGTCTTGAAACTAACTCTGTAGACCAGGCCGGCCTGGAACTCACAGAAATCTACCTGCCTCTGCCTGTGGAGTACGTGAGATGTGCCACGCCATTGCCCCTCCCCCCACTGTGCAATGCTCTACCCTTCAGCAGCACAGCTTCAACTCTCCCGTCTCATTACCCATCTGAGAGACAACACCCCTGCTCTTCCTGCCTCATCCTTGGTTTCACTGTATCCTGCCAGCTGCTGACTATACTGTGTGGCTAAAATTCCTCCCCTAGGATGGAGAGGGAACTGGGATTGTCATGTAAAACAATCTTGTTTCTAATTCAAATAAAAAAAATCTGCAAGAAAAAATTTCCCTCCCATATGTCTCCCCCCTCTCACTAAGGGTCCCTTTGATGGCTAAGGTACAGTTCCATCAAAGTTCACTCTGGGTTTATTTGGCTTACTGATGGTGCAATGGGTAAGGGTTTACAGGCAGGAGAATGGGTGAGCTTAAAGCAGCCATACTGTAGATGATGACCCGACCCCCACCCTGGCTGTGGCTGTATAGAGCCCCTCCCCCTAGTCTTCTCCACCTTTATACTCCAGCCCCTCTCCAAGAGGTAAAGCTACAGGCAAACTTGGCAGAATTGCATACAGCTGGAGGATGAAGGCTCCATGATCTTTGGGAAAAGGTCAAGTCTATCTTCTGAAGATGGTGGAAGTTTGGCTTAGAAAATAGTCCTTTATAACCAAAGGGCTGTGGAGAAGGAAGCAAGTCATGGCTATACATGATGTGGGTGTGGCCAGTATCACTTGTTTCGTATATAAAAGAGCCATGGCAATTAATTTTATGGTTTGTAGTTTTTGAGACAGTATTTCAATTATCCCAGGTTGGCTTCCAACTTGCTATATAGCTGAGGATGACCTTGAACTCTTTTTTTTTTTTCTTCAAGATTTATATATTATGTGTATAGTGTTCTGCCTGAATTAATCCTGCACTCCAGAAGAGGGCACCATATCTCATTATGGATCGTTGTGAAACCACTATGTGGTTTCTAGGAATTGAACTCAGGAACTCTGGAAGAGCAGCCAGTGCCCTTAACCTCTGAGCCGTCTCTCCAGCCTGACCTTGAACTTTTAATCTTCCTGTCTCCACCCCTGGAGTGCTGAGATTACAGATGTGTGCCAACACACTTTGTTTATCCAATGCTGAGGATGGTATGCTAGGCAAATGCTCTCTACTAACCTAACCTGGTGTACATATTTGGCCACAATTTAAAAAAATTGAAGGAAGCCTTTGTGATACCTGGGGCAGACGAGATTCACTCCAGGGTGTCGATGTAGGAGTATTGGAACAAACCACTTCTGTTTATTTGCTCCTTGTCTGAGGCTGCTGGCATTTCCTGCGACACCCCCTTATTCCTACACACAAGAATAGCATTCGCGGGCTGGAGAGATGGCTCAGTGTTAAGAGCACTGCCTGCTCTTCCAAAGGTCCTGAGTTCAATTCCCAGCAACCACATGGTGGCTCACGACCATCTGTAATGACATGCAATCCGAGCACTGTATACATAATAAATAAATATTAAACAAAAAAACTGGGAAAAAAGAAAGAATAGAATTTGCTCACTGGTCCCTTACAGGAATTGTGGCTCATACCTGTTCTAAACATCATGTTGACTGTGGTCACAGAGTTCAAAGAAGACCCATTAGAGGTCACCCAGTGCAGGGGCCTGATTTGTCAGGGGCAAGTAACAAGGGCTAAAGCCTAGGCAAAGACAAGTCAGGGAAATAGGAAAGTAGGGATAAAGAACCCTGAGCCCAGGCTAGTGGCCGGGTACCAACACAGAACATAGGACGGACTGGTGAGTAGTATGGCCTGGGCTAAGAAAGGTATTTTCTTCGTAAGGGAGAGTAAGGAAATTCCAGCCTGGGGTATTCCCAATGTGTCTCCTTCCTTCTTTCCTTCACTGCTGCTCATTGCAACCCAACCTTTCTTCCTCCCCTAGTACTGTGCAGTCTCCTCTACTCTAGGTCCTTTCCTACTTTAGCTCCTCTTAAGCACAATTGTTAGACCCCCGAAAACTCAAGTATCTGGGGTCCCAGGCCACGTTCTCGGTCACCCCAATCACCAGGCGGATTCGAGAGCTTGCTGCAAACTGCACGAGGCTTTATTGTAATTTAACGAGCTAACCCCATGTTAGCTCGGGTCTTTCACCCACCCGCCATGGCGGATGGCTAGCAAAAGACGGCTCCTAGGGGCTCCCGAGAGATCTTATAGGGCAGCGTAAGGGGAGTGTCTAGGGGTACGCACAGGCTCAGGATTGGTGTGCCTCCAGGCTTGGAGGGCTTGCCCTGTGTTGATTGGTCAACTGGTTGTTATGGCCCATAGGCCCTCCCAGGGTGGTTGCTATGCTCTCTACGTCATTGCTGTGTGCTTGTCCATAAAGCACACCCAGGGTCGTAAAGCATAGCGCCACCAGCTAACTTCTGATTGGCTCCTTGTCATGAGACACCATCTGACTTTCTAGTGTCTGGGACAAGGTCATAGAAGCACATGTTCGGCCGTTATGGCTGCCAAAAGGGAAGCTGGTCCCTTCACAATGACTCCCAGCAGCCTAGAGCCACCTGCCCGATAGTCTGCATGGGTTCATTTCCTTCACTGTGCTGGTTTTCACACAGGCCCAGAAGTCCTGGATGAAACCTGCCTCTCTCCTAGTCTCTCCAGTTGGCCAGGCCAAATGCTCTGGGAAGACTTTGACCTCTGAAGACTTCTCTGGGACCCGAGTTCAAAGGGACAAGGGACAGGGACACAGAAGTCCACAAACAGAATCCTCCCCTTTTAGGTCACTTTCAGAGTTTTTGTCCCCAGTACCTGGCCTGGAGAAAGAACTGTTTGGAAATCACAGCTGCACTTTGGTCCCCTCTGCTGGCCTATTCAGGCCAGCTCCAAGCTACAGCCGATGGATGCTCAGCATTGGGTGGACTTGCCTCCCAGCCCAGTACTGGGGGGACTTCCTCACTTCTTTTTCTTTTCCCCAAAGGACCTTCCTTCCTGTGTTTCAGACATGTGTATCCCTGACCTAATAATGAACCTCACAAGCATGACAGACACTTTATAACATTTGATGAATACAGAGAAGACTTCCCATGGATTCTTAGCTTTTAAGAATTTAAAATTCTTAAGCCGGGCGTTGGTGGTGCACACCTTTAGTCCCAGCACTTGGGAGACAAGGGCAGGCGGATCTCTGTGAGTTCAAGACCAGCCTGGTCTACAAGAGCTAGTTCCAGGACAGCCTCCAAAGTCACAGAGAAACCCTGTCTCAAAAAAAAAAAATTAAAATTCTTAAAAATACACAGGGTTCCAGGATGATGTCAAGCACTGGGGTCCTTCAGCCTGTGAGGTGATCTTGGCCTCTGTGCCTGATGACAACATACAAGGGTTCCTTTGGGTGTAATTGTTCCTTCTGGATTGAAGCATAATGGTCTTTATTTAACTGAATGCTTCTATTTTGCAGAGACAGGGTCTCACTGTGTAGCCCTGGCTGGCCTTGGACTCACAGAGATCTACCTGTCCCTCCTCTTCTTTTTATGGTTATTTTTTAGTTTATTTATTTACTTGTTTGTTTGTTTTGAGACAGGCTTTCTCCGTGTAACCCTGGCTGTCCTGGAACTCACTCTATAGACCAGGCTGGCCTTGAAATTATAGATATTTTTGTTGTTATTGTTGTTGTTTGTTTTTTTAAAAGATTTTATTTATTATGTATACAATGTTCTGCCTGCATGTATGCCTGCAGGCCGGAAGAGGGCACCAGGTCTCATTATAGATGGTTGTGAGCTACCATGTGGTTGCTGGGAATTGAACTCAGGACCTCTGGAAGAGCAGTCGATGCTCTTAACCTCTGAGCCATCTCTCCAGCCCCCAAAATTATAGATCTTACTCCCTCTGCCTCCCAAGTCCTGGGATTAAAGACAGTTGGAACAGGAGTTACAGACAGGTGTGAATTACCTTGTGGGCACTGGGAATCAAACCCAGGTCCTCTGTAAGAACACTCTTTACTACTGAGCTATCTCTCCAGCCCATGGTGCAAACCTTTAATTTCAGCCTTTGTGAGACAAAAGCAGGTGGATCTCTGTGAGTTCAAGACCAGCCAGGTCAACATCGAAATTTACAGGCCAGATATGGTTATGCAACACCAAAACCCCAGAATAAAAACAAGAGTTTTAGCTAGGTGGTTTTAGCACACCTTTAATCCCAGAACTCAGGAGGCAGAGGCAGGCGAATCTCTGAGTTCGAGACCATCCTGGTCTACAGAGCAAGTTCCAGGACAGCTAGGGCTGTTACACAGAGAAACCCTGTCTCAAAAGATAGGAGGAGCAGGAGGAGGAGGAGGAGGAAGAAGGAGGAGGAGGAGGAGGAGGAGGAGGAGGAGGAGGAAGAGGAGAAGAAGGCCAGATGTTTTTTTTTTTTTGCATGCTAGGCAATCACACTACCAACTGAAGTATATCCCCAGCCCCACAGGAGAGTTCCACACCAGCTCAACATTTTGTGATGGTTTCAGACAGAAGGCAGATTCAAGGAAAGTGGCTGTCAGGATTAAAGGTGCACCACCACCACCCGGCAAGTTATTTTAAGTGTGTGTGTGTGGGGGGGGTGGGTGTGGGTGCACATGTGTACATGTGAGTATAGGCGCCCACATCATTCAGAAGAGGTCATTAGCTACTGAGGAGCTGAGTCACAGGCACTTACGAGCCACCACATGTGGGTGCTAGGAACTGAACTCAGGTCTTTGCAAAGGCAGTAAGTACATGCTCTTAACCACTGAGCTACCTCTATAACCAGGGACATTCTATTCTGCCCGGGGATGGTGATGCAGGCTATATAGTGAATTCAAAGTCAACAGTGGGGTTACAGTCAACAGTTGACTTTGTCTCAAAATGCAAAGACAGGGGCTGGATTAATGGCTTCCTGTGTGCCCGATGTACACAAGCCAGAGGGAAGTATTATGGGGTTTTGATTTTATATACTCATCTCTGGCCTGCAACTTGAGATGTTGACTAGGCTGGTCTTGAACTCACAGAGATCCCCCTGATTCTGTCTCTCAAGTGTTGAGACTGAAGGCTTGCACCATGGGCTGAAGAGATAGCTCAGTAGTAGAGAGTGCTTAGTACCATTGCCGAGGGCCTGGGTTTGAGTCCCAGTGCCCATAAGGTGGCTCACACCTGTCTGTAATTCCAGTTCCAGGAGATCCATTTCTTCAGCTCCATTTCTGTCTCTCTTCCCCCTTCTTAGATTTACGTATGTATTTTGTTTGTGTGGGTATGCACATGCCGAGGCACACATGTGGAAGTCAGAGGACAGCTTACCGGGGTCAGTTCTCTCTCTCTTTTTCTTTTGGTTTATTTGAGACAGGGTTTCTCTATGTAACAGGCTTGGCTGCCCTGGAACTCATTCTTTTAGACCAGGCTGGCCTCAAACTCAGAAATCTTCCCGCCTCTGCCTCCCAAGCGATAGGATTAAAGGCATGTGCCACCACTGCCTGGCTGTGTTCACTAGCTTTACATCATGTAATATTATCATTCTAAACAGCAGAACAGGTGAGGTACCCAGGGACCCAGTTTTTCACCCAGCTCAGTGTCTAACACAGAGACTCAGTAGAAGCTCTTCACTTCCTCACCACAAGAAGGGCAGGTGCATGGGTGCCCTCTCTCTTCACTGTTGCCAGATAGCTCAGTGAAGGCACTGAGACTGATGTCCCTCTGGAGCAACCAGACAGCACCTTTGGAGAAGTCTTGGGGACTTTGTGTGTGTGTGTGTGTGTGTGTGTGTGTGTGTGTGTGTGTGTGTGTGTGTGTGTTTGTGTGTGTGGCAGAAAAGTGGTTGCAACAGAAATTGAAAATAAGGCCATCTGACATACAACAAAGGAAATGATAGTGAGACCCCACTGGTTATTTGACAGGCTGTCATCTACTGTGCTTCTGAAGACCTGTTCACACTCTCATACTCTGGTGGAGAGAGCAGAACAATGGTTCCAGCTTCCAAGATGGCAGCATGCCAACAGCTATCAACGTTGCCACAGGCATATAGCTGCTTGGCTGAGCCATTCACTTCTAGGAATCTTTCTACAGAAGCACACTTACACAAAATGCAAGGACAGCTCCGTGCATGGCTTCAAGGGGGGACATTTTGAATAAATTTCAGATAATCTAGACAAACAAGCAAGTTGAAAATTGGTCAAAAAAACACAAGTAGAAAAAGCAGGATGTTAGAAAAAGCAATTCCCTCCTATTGTGTATAAAATATCAACCAAAGGCTGTTAAAGAATTGGTACCATCTACACTCCTGGGAACAGAACTGGTGACCTGGGTAATTCATATCTTGTACTCTCACATTTTCTGAAGCCTCAGCCATTCAAGATCCACAAGTTTTAAAAGAGATGGGCGAACTGGGAAGTTGTATCTGTTTCTGTTGGAGAATGAATGGGAAGTTCTGGAAACTTTCCATGTGATGGCTATACCAAGGGAAGATACTAAGGATCAGTGAACTGCAACTTAAAAACTAAAGTTTAAATGCCAAGATTTTTGCTATGACTATTTTGCCATAATAAAAATGTTGTAAAAACTGGGTGGTGGTGGCACATGCCATAAATTCCAGCACTCAGGAGCCAAAGGCAGGCAGGCAGATCTCTATGATTTGAGGCCAGCCTGTTGTACAGAGTTCCAGGACAGCCAGGGCTGTTACACAGAAAAACTCTCTCTTGAAAAACCAAAACCAAAATAAACAACAACAACAAAATAGAAATGTGTTAATCCATTTCAACTATGAAAAGTGACAAAATTCTGGCTTATGTAGAGCTTGGGAAAAAGGACAGCATTTGAAAATGCCCATCTTGGATGCAGCATATCCACCTGCAGCCCGACACCTCAGGCAAGCTGGATGGCCCAGCAGGCTGTAGGACCCCAAACTGTGAGAGCAGGCGACTCAAGATTGTGCGTACAGAGAAGCCAGATTATGGATGCAGAAGACTCCAGGATGCAGGCTCTGGCACAATCCTGGGCTGCGAATCATTCTTGAGCTCCGCTGTTCCAGCACCAGATGGCTCCACGGTCCTGACAGTCACTCTAGCTAGCCTGAGGTGTGGATGCCAGGAGGCCTCTCGCGCTTGCGCAGATTCCACCCACGCACAAAGCGCATGCGCAGGTTCCACTCCCTGAGCAGACTCCGCCCCTCGCTGGAGGCAGCGGAGGCGGGCTCAGTGTCGGCTGCACATCATTCGATTCTGTCCATAGGCTAAAAAGTGGATCGTGGGCTCGGCCCACAGCCTATTGGACGGCACAGGAGCAGCCCAGGCCGTGGGCCAATCTTATGGCAGCGCGTGAGATTGTGGACACCGGTCACCGGTGTTGGCCTATGCAGCTTTGACTACAGCCTCTCGGCCATGGCCTCGGAAAAGCCTCAGGACCTAGTCGTCACCTGCACCGCGCCGGTCAACATCGCGGTTATCAAGTACTGTGAGTGCTGGAATCAGGGCAGTCACCCCGGCTGGGATCGGGGCGTAGGGCTGGAGTCTGGAGTTATCACTGGAATCAGGAGCCCCTGGGCTGGAGGGCCGCGCTCCAGAGTAGCTGAGCTGGAGAACCGGATCATCCCTGCTGGGGTGAGGGGTGGCCGAGGCACAGGGCTGGGGAGGAAGGGCACCATCTCCGGGATCGATGGACACAATGCTAGAGGCGAGGGTTACTGCAACCAGGATTGGGGGTCCTGAGGGGCTGGAGACAGGGGGCACAGCTGCCATGATCGATGGGTAAAGGACAGTAGATGAGGGCCACTACTGCCGGGATTCAGGGTCCCAGGGCTGGAGGGGAAAGGCCCATGGCCCAGATCTGTAGCAGCTGGGCTGGAGAGGGCTGGGAAGGGGCTCAGGGCTGAAGGGGACGTCACCACGGCCGGGATCAACCGGCACTGGGCTAGGATCATCGCAGCTGGGATCGGAGATCCCAGAGCTGGAGATGGGGAGTATCATCACTGCAGAGATAGGGACTCAGGGCTGGAGGGTCATCACAGCTGGGATTGGCTGGGCTCCGGGCTGGAGAGGGGCGCACTACCGCGAGTTGGGGATGGTGAAATTAAGGTTTTTCGCGCTAGGGAGAGGCCGGGCTCTCCGTGGGCCAGCCTAGGCTTCACATGCTATGTACCTCTGGTCTGGCCTCTACTGTCACTCCTGAAGCTTTGCTGTTGACAGGTGCCACTGCACCTGCTGTTGTGAGGAGCAGCCTCTTGCTCTTTCCCCTTCCCTGGTGACCCTGTAAACTAGGGAGAAACCGCAGGGAGCAGCACCCATCATTCTAGTCCTACCTCTGCTCTGTTTCCTCCCACCACGGTCATTTAGAACTGGTCTTGTAAGTGAATCCACACAGCCTGTGGATTCTTGAGTTTGGCTCATTCCACCCAGCATACTTTTCTGGAAGCTCATCCTGGTGGATGCATCGAGGTTCACTGCCCACTGTTGCTAGGCCCTCCCTATTCCATGGCATAAGCAACCCCAGACTCTGCTACCAGTGAAGCTGCTATCCACGTTTATGGGCTGAAAGTTCATCCTTTGGAGGGAGAATGACCTGGAGCACCTTTGGGAGAATGAGTGGCAACTGTTCTTCATTCTGTTAAGGAACTGTGGGTTCTCTGGGGGTAGCTGCACCAGCATGTATTCTCACTAGAGGTACACGGGCCATCTTTTTTTTTTAAATTTATTTATTAGTTCTAGTTAGGGAACAAGCTTGTTTCACATGTAAGTACCTTCTCCCTCTCCCTCCCCTTACTCCCATCCCTCCTCCCCCACCCCCCATCCCATCCACCCACCACTCCCCAGGCAGGATAGGGCCCTCAACAGGGGCTCTGCAAAGTCCACCAAATCTTTCTGCGCTGGTCCTGGGCCCTTCCCCATGTGTCCAGGGCCAGAGTGTAACCCTTCACGTGGGATGGGCTCTCAAAGCCTCTTCTTGCACCAGCGAAAAATACTAATCTACTACCAGAGGATCCCTGGAGTGCAGAGGCCTCCTTATTGACATCCATGTTCAGGGGTCTGGATCAGTCTTGTACTGGCCTCCCAGATAGCATCTGGGGTCGATGTGCTCTCCCTTGTTCAGGCCAACTGTTCCTGTGGGTTTCTCCAACCTGGTACAGATCCCTTCGCTCTTCATTCCTCCCTCTCTTCAACTAAATTCCCGATTTCAGCTCAGTGTATATCTGTGGATGTCTGTCTCTGCTTCCATCAGCCACTGAGGGCTCTAGGACGGCATAAAGAAAAGTCATCAATCTCATTTTAGGGGAAGGGGGGCATCTTGATTTACATGTTCTAGTGCCCATTTCAGTGGAATCCGTTTTTTTCACTTTAGTCTTTCTGACAGATAGGCCAACAGCTCAATGTAGTTT
Organism: Cricetulus griseus; assembly: GCF_003668045.3. NCBI lineage: Eukaryota > Metazoa > Chordata > Mammalia > Rodentia > Cricetidae > Cricetulus > Cricetulus griseus. Next base: position 199,090,967 of record NC_048596.1, on the reverse strand, counting down.
TAGCTTCCATTTCCCTGATGGCCAGTGGTATGGACTATTCTTTCCTTGAGCCCATTGTATCCTACCCTCCATGTCTTTTGTTTTCTTGTTGTTTTATTTTCCAAGACAGGGTTTCTCTGTAAGGCCCTGGCTGCCCTGGAACTCACTTTGTAGACCAGGCTGGCCTCGAACTCACAGAGATCCACCTGCCTCTGCCTCCCACAGCTGGGATTGAAGGTGTGTGTTGATCTTGTGTTCTGTGTTTCCTTCTGAGAACTTTTGTAGATTTTTTTGAGATTTTCTATGTAGACAAGCCCTCTGCCACTAGGTGTAGCTTTCTTTAGTTTCTTCCTTTGGATCTGTGTGTCTTGTGTTTCCTTTCTTTCCTGATTGCAGTTGGGAGAAAAACACTGTCAGGTAAGAGGATGGGGCTGTTGGCAGTGAACATTCTTGACCCATGAAAGTATCTTTACAGTTTCTAGGCCAGCCTCTAGACTCTGTCTTCAAAACAAAAAGGTCCCTCCTTTCCCAGTTTCTTCTGATAATTCTTCCTTAAAACACAAATGCAAATGGCTATGATTTTATCAAATATCTTTTCTTTCTTTTTCTTTTCTTTTCTTTTTTTCTCTGTAGCTTTGGAGCCTGTCCTGGAACTTGTTCATGTAGATCAGGCTGGGAATGGAAGGTGAAAATAATTAAGATACATTGTATACATATATGAAATTTTGAAAGAATAAATATAAATGTTCTTTTTAGATGCCTGCTATTTTTCTTCTGCATGTAGCTGTGTGGGATGCTTTCAGTTGACTGTTGTTTGGATGTCAATCACCTTTCAGCAGGTTGCGTTTTCCCGCCATCTGTTCATTTTAAGTTTGCACCTGGACTTTTGTTTCAGTTCCTGGCTTAGCTCTCAGGTTTCCATTTCCTTCTTTATCGTCTCTTTGCAGCTGTTTTCTGACTTGCTTCTGGTCAGGGGTGGGGGGGTGGGGGAAACATTTTCATGGTGGCTGCTTTAAAACCTTTGGCAGTAGTTGTGGCATCTCTGACACTTCAGAGCTAGTGTCTTGTGGTTTTCTCAGTTTGAGAACCTCCCTTTTGGTATGGGAAATGATTTGGGGTGAGATCTAATGGTCTTCTGCTGTGCTCTGAGACTCAAGTCTATTAAAGCCTTTAGCTGGTGGGGGAGGGGTGCCATCTCTTTTCTGGCAGATAGAGGGGTTCCTCCCACATTGTATGGCACTTATTTTTGCTGTGAGCTCTGTAGGGTCCTGCAGGAGCCATTAGGCTTCCTCTGGAAACTCCCAGCAAGGTTAGAAGAAACACCTGTTCAAGCAGCCCTGTGGATGAAGTCCAGGCTGTCAGCTGAGACAAAAGGGCAGCCTGCCACACTTTTAGGGCGGAAAGGATGGGGCCCCCATCTAGCCAGGCTCCCAGGGCAGGGCCTTGGGAAGAGGGTGAGGCTGGAGCAAGCTGTAGCAAAAAGTTTGTCTCACTCTTTGCCTTTGCTTGTCTCCTCAATGCTGTGCAAGTATTGCTGGCCTGAGACCAGTGGGCAGAAAGAAACCCAGATGGTGCACCCAAAGCCACACACCCTAGCCATGCCTGGAGCCAAGGGCCCAGTTCTTCCTCATTCAGGGGCCTCCTGCTGGCTTGTACAGGACACCTGGGCTTCGGTTTTAGAGGTTAGGACATCTGTTCCATCTTCCTCAAAGCAGCTCCATGACTCCAGGAGAGCTGCCTGTGCGCAGATGTCTGTAGATGGTGAAGGGTGGAAAGGTTCACCTGCCCAATGTTAGTCTTTTGTTATCTTCTGCCCAAACATCCCAAATTAACTGAGCACGTAAGGATGGTCAACGAAGACATGATACCACCAGCTAAGTGTTGTGAGTGTTGTTGGTAGTGTTTCCTTTGGCTTTCTGGAGAGTTGATGGTGCTCTCTGTAATAGGTGGGGCTTGGAGTACTGGGTAGAGAGGGACCATTCTGATTGGTGCCATCTGAGACATGTTCAGGAACTGGGCTTCTGTGGGTGATGAGCAGGTGGAAGAGTAGACCACTAGCCACATAAGCATGTGGTACCCAGCAGATGCCCATGACTGTTATCTGTTGAGTGAAAGAAAAATGGAAGAAGCATGAGGCAGGGGTGGGCTGGCCTCCAACTGTGTTCTGGGAACCTGAGCTCTGAGTCTGCAGCCAACCTAGGAGGTGTTCCTAGGGTGATAGGTACAGCCTGTGCAATGAGAGCTGGATGGAGATGGGGGCTCTGCTACAGAGGGGTGGAGGCAACTTTGGGGAGTGTCAACGGGGTACCGGGAACTCACTGGTTTGGATTGTCGTTGCAGGGGGAAAGCGAGATGAAGCACTGATCCTGCCTATCAACTCCTCTCTGAGTGTTACACTGCACCAGGACCAGGTGACTATACACCACATAGACACTGAGCTCTGGCTAGAATGGGGTAGGTTCTCATGAGAACCGTAGCTGGCCTGTGTCCTTCTCATTCCTTTTGGACTGCCCAGCACACAGTCTTGTTTGTCTACTCACCCGCACACAAATCCCCAATGCCACAAGGCTAGATTTATACCTATCTTCCTTTACTCAATAGGGACCAGGTACCCATGATTCTGCTGTGGGTGAGACAGATCTCACCCCTGCATAGTGAAGGCCAGCCTGAGGGGCTTGCTAACTTCCTGCTACCTAGCCAGAGCTGACCTTGGCAGCTCCCCCTGACTGTCACATGCTTGTCCCTGCCCAGGTGGACACCATGCTAGCCATAGGTAGGAAAGGCCTCCTGGGCAGAAAGGGATGCTTTGTGGGCACTGGTCCTCAGCACTGGCCCCTGTTTTCCTTCCCAGTTGAAAACCATCACAACTGCTGCCATTAGCAAGGACTTCACAGAAGACCGCATCTGGCTGAATGGTCGAGAGGAGGATGTGGGGCAGCCACGGCTCCAGGCCTGCTTGAGGGAGAGTGAGTGGGATGACAGCAACTCCTGCTGTGCCCTTGCAGATGCTGAGTGCCCAGAGGAAGCCTCTAGTAGCAGACAGAGAGGGGCTGGGGTTGGAGCACCCCAGGAGGAAATCCATGTGGGAAGTCTGGGAGTTGTTGCATCAGAGATTTCAGCCATACTCTACCCACTCCCAGCCCCAGGCAAATGAGGTGGCAGAGGCAGATCCAGTGCATCTGCCAAGTGATAAGACTGCTCACTGTGCCCTGTGCCCTCTCCCCTGCAGTTCGTCGCCTGGCTCGGAAGCGGAGGAGCACAGGAGATGGGGATGCACTTCCCCTCAGCCTCAGCTATAAGGTGCATGTGGCCTCAGAGAACAACTTCCCCACTGCTGCAGGCTTGGCATCCTCAGCAGCGGGCTACGCCTGCCTAGGTGGGTGCTCATAGGGCCCAGTGGACCCAGGGTTCTGCTTTGCAGTAGTAGGGGTTCTGTGACCTGTCAGCACCCAGGGCTCCCATTGTTGGAGCTCCCTGTAAATAGGCCCTGAGTTTGCCCTTTCCCAGAATGCAACTGACCACCCAACCCTCTCTGCACTTGTGGGAGGGCCCTCCAGCTCCCAGGTGACACAAGTGACAGAAGCCACCTGAAGCTAGAAAATATCTGGAGGCAGGAGGGTAGGTGGGGGGTTCTTGGCTCCCTTGGGAATCCCAAAGTCTTGGGCCAGCTTCAGGCCCAGCTGCATTCTGGCTGTCTGACCCATTGTCAAGAACTCTCATTTCCCACCAGTATCATCTCTGCTTTCTTGCCTTGAGTCACTGAATGTGTCATCCCCATCCCTGGCACAGGGAGTCCTCACAATGGTGAGCTCAGGCCACCCTTATCCCTTCGCTCCAGGAGTGATAGCTTCCTGGTCCAGAAGGTTCCTGCCTCATCCTGAAGTGGAGGTGTAGGTGAGCCAGTCCTGGACGCAGGGTCACCTTCTTGAGATTGCTAGACTCAGAGAAGGCCCCACACTGATGAAGAGCAGGCTTGTTTTACTGCCTGCCGTGCTGTCTTCCCCCATAGCCACCACACATTACTCAGGCTCTTGGGCCCTGTTCCTGGTGACCTTCTGAATGCCACCCCTTCCCTTAGTGCTCCACGTGGGTATAGCTCCTCAGAGAAACTTCCCACATCCCCAGTCCTGAGGTGGGTTCCTAACTCAGTGCTGAGTGAAGCGGTGTGGAGGCGAGGCGATGCCAGAGCCCCCGCTCTGCCTCCTCAGAACCTCATTTCCTATGCAGTGGGAAGCACCCAGCAGAGCTGGACTGTGTGGCACATTAACCCTCACGCTGCCTCTGTGTCTCCTTCCTGTACCTTCAGCCTATACCTTGGCCCGGGTCTACGGGGTTGAGGGAGACCTCTCTGAAGTGGCCCGGCGGGGCTCAGGCAGTGCATGCCGCAGCCTTTATGGGGGCTTCGTGGAGTGGCAGATGGGGGAACAGGCAGATGGAAAGGACAGCATCGCCCAGCAGATAGCACCAGAGTGGCACTGGCCCCAACTCCGAGTCCTTATCCTTGTGGTAAGTGGATGGGCATGCAGCCAGTGGGAGGACGGCTGTTTAGCCAGAGCTGGGCTAAGAATGGAAGGACCGTATTTATCTGGGATTCACCAGGACCCTAGGCTAGCAGGGGCTAGAGAATGGACCAAGGCTGTT